>NC_132905.1:79907200-80210231 GCF_047675955.1 Chlorocebus sabaeus
CCTTCATAAATAAGTATAAGAAATAGTGTAAAATGAAAATATAAAATTATAAAACCGTCTTATAACTAGTCTTGGCATAACTAGCTGTACACCACAGGCAAGTTACATGAGACATTATTGATTTTCTCCCATTTAAACATTTCTGAATCTATGAGACCTATTTCTATAATATAATTACATATCCCTTTATCTGAGAAAAATGTCTTTGAATAAAATTTTTTATTAGTAAAATAGAAATGTGTTTGATGTAGTGTTAAAACCAATAAAATAAATGTTTGATTAGGCATGCTTTTCTAATATCTATTTTAAATTTGATATCACACAAATAGAATTTGATGTACTACAATGGACTATTAAATGTTTTCAAAGATTGGATGAGTGAAACATTCTTGTGTGTATACTTAGAATTAGGACAAGTCTGTTTTTTGTAGTTTTCAGTATGACATTTAAAGAAGAATTCCTTCTGTCAAAAAAACTTGCAGAAATAGATTCAACAAAATATGCCTATATGGATTTAGGACTCCTCTTCCATTAAGCTAATTCATTTCATTGTACAAAGTTATCTTTCAATTGTGTCTGTGAACTGTGGAAATGTCAGTGAATGTAATAGAGGAAACTCTCAGCAGATTGACCATGGCACGTAATTTTTAAATTACCCACATTATTGTGCTGGGCAGGATCACAGATGAAGCTTATTTGAAATCACTGTTTCTTAGATAATTTGGAAAACCCTAAAAGGTCATAAGTCTCCAAATTGTGACTGAAAGTTAAAATATAAGTTAAAATGTTACAAAGAAATTAACCAAGACATATAATCATTTCTTGTTTTTTGATGGATAGTACCTTTGGCTTCTGTTGAGATATCTTTAAGTGTAAAGCCCAGTTGACTTAATTTTTAAATTACTAACATTTGCTATAGAACAGAAATGAGCATGGATAAATTAATATGTTTAATGAAAACTTTAAGTGTCTGGTCACAAATGTTTACTTACTAAAGACAGAGTTCTACACACAAAAAAATGAAGAGGCAGCATCACTGCTGTATGAGATGTTAACTGAAGACAATGGGTAAAAGCATGTGAATGGTATATAAAATGCATGAGGACAGTAAAAATATCTGTAACAATTTATATGCTCTATAAGATTAGAGACATATAGGCTGATTAAATAACTGGAGATTATATATGTGTGTATACACATACACACATATGTAAATATGCTCCTCAACTAACATGGAATTATATCCCAATAAACCATCACATATTGAAAATATTAAGTCAAAAACTCATTTAAAATGCCTAATCACCATCAAAATACCAATGATGTTCTTCACAGAAAAAAAAATTCTAAAATGTATATGAAATCATAAAAGACTCCAAATAGCTAACACAATTCCGACTAAAAAGAACAAACTTGGAGGCATCACATACTATCTGACTTCAAATTATACTACAAAGCTATAGTAGTCAAGATAGCATAATACTTGCATAAAAACAGACATGGTGACCAATGGAACTAAGTAGAGAGCCCAGAAATAAATCCATGCATTACAGTCAACTCATTTTCAACAAAGGCACCAAGAACCTACCTTGGGGAAAGAAGAGTCTCTTCAATAAATGGTCCCAGGAAAACTGGATAATTATGTCCAGAAGAATGAAAACAAGACCCCTATCTCTCTCCTTATATAAAAATTAAATCAAAATAGATTAAAGATTTAAATGTAAAATCCAAAGCTGTGAAACCGTTAGAAGAAAACACAGGAGAAATGCTTTAGGATATTGATTAGGGGAAAATTTATTGACTATATCCTCAAAAGTGCAGGCAGGCAAAGCAAAAATTAACAATATTACATCAAGCTAAAAAGCTTCTGCACAGCAAAGAGAACAAGAAAGTGAAGAGACAACATACAGAATGGAAGAAAATGTTTGCAAACTGTTTTTCTGACAAGAGGCTAGTACTCAGAGTACATGACAAACTCAAACAACTCAATAGTAAAAACACAAATAGTCCACTTTAAAAATGAGCAAAAGATCTAAATAGACATTTTAAAATATTACACACAAATGGCCAACAGATATATGAAAATTGTCCAATATCATTAATCATCAGAAAAATGCAAATCAAAACTGAAATGACATATCGTTATCACCCTATTTAAAATGGGTATCATCAAAAAGGCAAATAATAACAAATGCTGGTGAGAGTGTGGAGAAGGGGGAACACTTGTATGTTGTTGGTGAAAATGAAAATTAGTGTAGCCACTATGAAAAACATAAAGGTTTCTTAAAGGAACTAAAAAGAGAACTACTGTATGGTTCAGCAATCTCACTGCTGGATATGCATCAAACAGAAGGGAAATTTGTATAACAAGGTGATATCTACATTCCCATATTTATTATAGCACTGTTCAAAATAGGCAAGATATAGTAAGTGTCCACCAGTAGATGAATAGATAAAGAATACATGGCATATACATACAATGGAATATTATTCAATCATAAAAGGATAAAAGCCTATCATTTGAAGCAACATAGATGATATTGAAGGATATTGTGTAAAGTTAAATAAGACAAGTACAGAAAGACATATATTTCATGTCTTCACTCATATGTGAGAACTTAAAAAAAAAAAAAAAACAAAACTCATAGTGGTAATGGATAGAATGGTCATTACCAGAGGCCAGAATGGGTAGTGTGGGGAGGAAAATGGAGAGGAGCTGGTTAATTGGTTAAAAATACAGTTAGATAGAAGGAATAAGAAATAAAGTTTGATAACACAATAAGACCACCATAGCACACAATAATTTACTGTATACTTCAAAATAGCAAGAAGAGATGATTTGGAGGTTCCAAACAAAAAGTAATAATAAATGTTTGAAGTTAATGATATCCTAATTACTCAGATTTGATCATTATACATTGTAAGCTTGTATAAACAGTTCACATGTACTCCAAATATGTGTACATCTGTTATGTATCCATAATTTTTTTTCTAATAAAGATTGAGGTGGAGAGAACAGAATCAAGTTGGAAAACATACTTCAAGATATCATCCAGGAGGACATCCCCAACCTATCAAGACAGACCAACATTCAAATTCAGGAAATCCAGAGAACCCCAATAAGATCACCACAAGATCAACCCCAATACACATAACCATCAGATTCTCCAAGGTTGAAATGAAGGAAAATATGTTAAGGGCAGCCAGAGAGAAAGGCCAAGTCACCTATAAAGGGAAGCCCAGAAGATTTACAGCAGACACCTCAGAGCAAACCTTACAAGCCAGAAGAAATCAGGGTCCAATATTCAATATTCATAAATAAAATAATTTTCAATGCAGAATTTCATATCAGGCCAAACTAAGCTTCATAAGAGAAGGAGAAAAAAGATCTTTTTCAGACAAGCAAATTTTGAAAGAATTTGTCACACCAAGCCTGCCTTACAAGAGTTCTTGAAGGAAGCACTAAACATAGAAAGGAAAAGAACATTACCAGCCACCGCAAAAACACACTGAAGTACACAGACCAATAACACTGTGGAGCAAGTACGCGACCAAGTTCGCAAAATAACCAGCTAGCATCCTGATGACAGAATCAAATTAACACATAACAGTATTAACCTTTTAATGTAAATGAGCTAAATGCCCCAATTAAAAGGCACAGATGGCAAGCTGGATAAAAAGTCAAGATCCATCAGTGTGCTGTATTCAAGAGACCTATCTCAAATGCAAAGATACATATAGACTCAAAATAAAGGTGTGGGGGAAAATTTACCAAACAAATGGAAAACAAAAAAAAAATAGGAGTTGCCATTCTAGTTTCTGACAAAACAGGCTTTAGCCCAACAAAGATCAAAGAAGACAAAGAGGAGCATTACATAATAGTAACAAGGTCAATTAAACCAGAAGAGCTAACTATCCTAAACATATATGCACCCAATACAGGAGTACCCAGATTTATGAAACAAGTTCATAGAGACGTACAAAGAGTCTTAGACTCCCACACAATAATAGTAGGAGACTTTAACACATTCTACTGTCAATATTAGATCATCAAGACAGAAAGTTAACAAATACATTCAGGACTTAAACTCAGCCCTGGATCAAGTGGACCTGATACATATCTACAGAATTCTCCACCACAAAACACCAGAATATACATTCTTCTCAGCATGACATGGCACTTACTCTGAAATTGATCATATAATTGGAAGTAAATAGTTTCTCAGCAAATGCAAAAGAACTGAAATCGTAACACATAGTCTCTAAGACACAACACAAGGTAGAACTCAGATAGCTCACTCAAAACCACATGACTAGATGGAAATTAAACAATCTGCTCCTGAATGACTCTGGTCAATAATGAAATTAAGGCAGAAATCAAGAACATACCAGACAACATACCAGAATCTCTGGGACGCAGCTAAAGCAGTGTTAAGGGGAAATTTATAGCACAAAATTCCCACATCAAAAAAAGATAGAAAGATCTCAAATCAATATCCTAACATCAAAATGAAGGGAACTAGAGAACCAAGAACAAACAAACCCCAAACCTAGCAGAAGACAAGAAATAACCAGCCTCAAAGCAGAACAAAAGGAGATAGACATGAAAAGCCCTTCAAAAATTAATAAATCCAGGAGCATTTTTATTTCTAATAAAGAAGAAAAGAGAGAAGAATCAAATAGACACAATAAAAAATGATAAAGGGAATATCACCACTGACCCCAAAGAAATATAAAAAATCATCAGAGAATACTATAAACACCTCTATCCAAATAAATGAGAAAATCTAGAAGAAATGGATAAATTCCTGGACAAATATACCCTCCTGAGACTGAACCAGGTAGAAGTTGAATCCCTGAATACACCAATAACAAGTTCTGAAATTAATACAGTAATAAATAGCTTACCAACCAAAGAAATCCCTGGACCAGATGGATTTCCAGCTGAATTCTACCAGAGATAGGAGGAGGAGCTGATACCCTTTCTTCTGAAACTATTCAGAACAATTAGAAAGGAGGGACTCCTTTCTAACTCATTTCGTGAGGCCAACATCATCCTGACACAAAAGCCTGGCAGAAATACAACAAACAAACAGAACTTCAGACCAATATCCCTGATGAACATCAATGCAAAAATCCTCAATAAAATATTGGCAAACTGAATCCAGCAGCACATGAAAAAACTTATCCACCATGATCAAGTTGGCTTCATCCCTGGGATGCAAGACTGGTTCAACATATGCAAATCAATAAATGTAATCCATCACATAAACAGAACCAATGACAAAAACCACATGATTTTTTCAACAGATGCAGAAAAGACCTTTGATAAAATTCAACATCCCTTCATGTTAAAAACTCTCAATAAACTAGGTAATGAAGGAACATACCTCAAAATAATAAGACCCATATATGACAAACCCACAGCCAATATCATACTGAATGGGCAAAAACTGGAAGTATTCCCCCTGAAAACTCATACAAGATGGCCCGGCGCGGTGGCTCATGCCTGTAATCCCAGCACTTTGGAAGGCTGAGGCAGGCAGATCACGAGGTCAGGAAATCGAGACCACCCTGGCTAACATGGTAAAACCCCATCTCTACTAAAAATGCAAAAAATTAGCCAGGTGTGATGGCGGGTGCCTGTAGTCCCAGTTACTTGGGAGCCTGAGACAGGAGAATGGCATGAACTCGGGGTGGGGAGCTTGTAGTGAGCCAAGATCATGCCACTGCACTCCAGCCTGGGCGACAGAGTGAGACTCCATCTCAAAAAAAAAAAGAAAAAAGAAAAGAAAACTCGCACAAGACAAGAATGCCCTCTCTCACCCCGCCTATTCAAAATCATATTGGAAGTTCTGGCCAGGGCAATAAGGCAAGAGAAAGAAAGAAAAAGTTTTCAAATAGGAAGAGAGGACATTAAATTGTCTTTGTTTGCAGATGATATGATCTTGTACCTAGAAGACCCCATCATTCCAGCACAAAAGCTTCTTAAGCTGATAAGCAGCTTCAGCAAAGTCTCAGGATAAAAATCAATGTGTAAAAGTCACAATCAATCCTGTTCACCAACAACAAAGAAGCAGAGATCCAAATCATGAATTAACTCCCATTCACAATGTCTACCAAGAGAATAAAATACCTAGGAATACAACTAACAAGGGAAGTAAATGGTCTCTTTTAGTAGACCTACAAACCACTGCTCAAGGAAATCAGAGAGGACACAAAGAAATGGAAAAACATTCCATGTTCACAAATAGGAATAATCAATATTGTGAAAATGGCTATACTGCTCAAAGTAATTTATAGATTCAATGATATTCTCCTTAAATTGCATTGACATTCTTCACAGATATAGAAGAAATTATTTTAAAATTATTATGGAACCAAAAAAGAGCTCATATAGCCAAGATAATCCTAAGCAAAAAGAACAAACTGGGAGGCATCATGCTACCTGACTTCAAACTATACTACAAGGCTACAGTAAACAAAAGAGCATGGTATTGGTACAAAAACAGACACATAGACCAATGGAACAGAATAGAGAATTTAGAAATAAGACCAAACATCTACAACCATCTGGTCTTTGACAAATTGACAAAAGTAATAGGAGAATGATTCCCTATTTAATAAATGGTGCTGGGAGAACTGGCTAGCCATATACAGAAAACAGAAACTGGATCCCTTCCTTAAATTTCATACAAAAATTCACTCAAGATGGATTAAAGATTTAAATGTAAAACCCAAAACTATAAAAACCCAAGAAGAAAATCTAGTCAACACCATTCAGGACATAAGCATGGGCAAAAATTTCATGACAAAGTCACCAAAAGCAATTGCAACAAAATCAAAAATTGAAAAATGGGTTCTAATTAAACTAAACAGCTTCTGCACAGCAAAAGAAACACCATCAGAGGAAACAGGCAAACTACAGAGTGGGAGAAAATGTTTGCAATTTATCCATCTGACAAAGCTCTAATATCCAGAATATACAAGTTACTTAAACAATTTACAAGGAATAAACAAATAAGCCCATCAAAAAGTGGGCAAATGACATGAACAGACACTTCTCGAAAGAAGACATTCATTCAGCCAACAAACATATGAAAAAAGCTAATCATCACTAATTATTAGAGAAATGCAAATCAAAACCACAATGAGATACCATCTCATGCCAGTCAGAATGTCAATTTTTAAAAAGTCAAGAAACAACAGATGCTGGTGAGGTTGCGTGAAATAGGAAACTTTTACACTTTTGGTGGGAATGTAAATTAGTTTAATTATTGTGGAAGATGGTGTGGTGATTCCTCAAAGATGTAGAACCAGAAATATCATTTGACCCAGCAATCCCATTACTGGGTGTATACCTAAAGGAATGTAAATCATTCTGTTACAGAAATACATGCATATATGTGTTCACTGCAGCAATACTCACAATAGCAAAGACAGAATCAACCCAAACGTCCATTAGTGATAGACTCGATGAAGAAAATGTTGTACATATACACTATGGAATACTATGCAGCCCTAAAAAATGAGATCATATCCTTTGCGGGGACATGGATGGAGCTGGAAGCCATTATCTTCAGCAAACTGATGCAGGGACAGAAAACCAAACAATACATGTTCTCACTTATAAGTGGGAGCAATTATGCTCTGCTTTAATTGGAAATATAGTAGATACTGTTATATTTGTCAAGTTTTAAGTATTTATTGTGTATAGTGTTACTTTAAAATTTTTCCATAAACTGCTTATACTCAGTCAGTGCCCTTTTGGAAGTGAATTTCCCTGGGTTTATTACATCTTCATTTTTCTTTTTGGCTTATTACCGAACTAAAAAATAAAGCCAACAACTACTGAAAACTCAGAGAGAATTTTAGCTGCCAAATTTATTTTTAAGTTTGGGATCTCAGACAAGATTAAGAGCAGCTGGTCTGAGTCATGGTGGTTAGAGCAATTGAAACCAAATAACACAACCCAAGAGCATTACCAGAAAATATATCTAAAACTTGTTCTGTTGTTCCTAGAAATTGGTCACGTTCAATCTCAAAGAAGATTTATATTTATGCAATACTTAATTACATCTATCTATTCATCTGTGCTAAAGATTCCATTTCTTTGGTCTAGATTTCTGATGGCAAAGTTAGATACATGAACAAAAAGTCAGAACTTCGGAATGTTATAGTTACGAGAAACTTTAAATTTTTTTTTTTTACTTCAATAGCTTTAGAGGTACAAGTGGTTTTTACTTAAATGGATGAATTGTATAGTGATAAACTCTGGATTTTTAGAGTACCCATCATCCGAATGGTGTACATTGTATACAATAAGTAATTTTTCATCCCTCACCTCCCTCCCACACACTCCCTGAGAAATTTTATTTTATCTTTTATTATTCTGAGACAAAGTCTAGCTCTCTTGCCCAGACTGGAGTACAGTGGTGCGATTACAGCTCACTGAAGCCTCAACTTCTCAGGTTCAAGTGATCCAAACCTCAGCATCCTAAATAGGTGAGACTACAGGCATGTACTACGACACCTGGTCAATTTTTTTTTCTTTTTCTTTTTTTTTTTTTTTTTTGTAGAGACAGGGTTTTGCCATGTTGCCCAGGCTTGTCTTAAACTCTCTAGCTCAAGAATCTGCCTGCCTCAGCCTCCCAAAATGCTGGTATTACAGGTATGCCCCCAACAAACTGTAGATTTTTATATTTATTATGAAGCCAATCCTGTGATCGTTGTCATTTTTTTTTTCAGAGGGACAAAGTTATTGTTACTGTGTACAAATTTATTTACTCCCATTCCAGGACCTATTCCTCTAAACTATACACCATCTTTTCTAAATAAGAGCACTTCTAATGTGCTGTACAACATTCTGAAAGCTTTGAGGCATTAATTTGTTTACTTCTTGACAACACTGTGAAGTAGCTACTGATCACCCCATTTATTCAATGAAGAACCTGTGGGACTGGATGTTATGTGAATTTTTGAAGATCACTCAGGGAGTGACAATCTGCACATGGAACCGTGTACCTAGTCATGAGGCTAGGTTGACTCTCTTAGTAACGTTTGTAACAGAAAGCTAGATTTTTGTATAGAAATAGAAAATGATATGACCTCAAACGTACTGGTGGAATGAATGACTAACGAACTTTCTCTCTCTTTCAAAATGCAGTGTTTTTTTGTAAGCATTATAGGATCAGGAAAGCACAAGACAGAACCACTAATGTCAATATTTAGAGAGAGTGGATATAGAAACAGACAATGGCTAGGCACCATACTTAAAAACAGAACTAACTCTGATTCACAGTCTGGGCAGGAATCAGCCCAAGAGACCAACTCATTGTCTACAGAAAGCAACACAAGACTGTCCGCTATCTGTAAATCAGACTTGTAGTCTTACTGTTATCTCTAGTTACTGGTCCAGAAAGCTAAACAATAACTTCTGTACCCAAAATGGCCAGGACTTGACAATTTTCTTCATTTTTGTCCCCATTTTCAATTTATGACCAAAGCAACTTGAGAGAGAGGGAAAGGCAACTATGTACCCCTAATCAATCACAAATAATGTCTGGCTTCTAATTACCCCACTCACAGCTCTTTCATGCTAGTAGTCTCCAATCAGGGAAGGACTTCATGTTTCCACTATGAAGCTTTGCCATTCCTCCACCTGACTTTGAGTCTTTACGAAAATGCAAACGGCTGTGGCTGACTCACTTTGTATGGCAAGATTCAAATACATGGTCTTTACTTATTGTCATTAGATTGGTCTTTGTTTATTTTCATAGTCCTATAGTACTTTTAACCTGACTTGACCTTACTTACTTTGGATAATGTTGATCCAGATGATGCTACAATTCATGGTATTCTTAATATACTAGTTTGTTTTCTGTTGCTGTGACAAAATACCAAAGGCTGAGTAATTTATTTAACGAAGAAGTAGTTTATTCAACTCATAGTTCTAGAGACTGGAAGTTAAAGAGATAACAATGATATCAGGCAAGGGTTATCTTATGGTAGAAGAGTGAGCATGTGAGATGGAAAGAAAAAAAAATCAGATGAAACACATTTTTATAACTAACCCAATCTCACAATAACTGACCCACTCTAGTGATAATTAATGCCTTCATAGCATAAATCATTAATCACCTCATAAAGGCTCTATCTCCCAATACTGTCACATTGACAATTAATTTCAACAAGAATTTTGGTAAAGATATTCAAACCATTGCACTTACTCTGTGTGACAACACAGGCCAGAACTGTGTTTGTTAAGATAGTCTCTTGTATGTGTAGTTGTGTATTTTATAAAAATGTAAAAAAACAGAATTGCGGGTGAGGGAGTATCATTACTGTGTAGGCAATTGAAAATGTGATGGGGCCTGGAGTGGTGGCTCATTTATGTAATCCCAGCATTTTGGGAGGCCGAGGGGGACAGATTTTTGAGTCCAGGAGTTCAAAACCAGCCTGGACAACATGGCAAAACCCTGTGTCTTTTGAAATACAAAAAATTAGCTGGGCATGTGCTTGTGGTCCCAGCTACTTGGGAGAGTGAGCTGGGAGAATCACCTGAGTCTAGGAAGGTGAGGTTGCAGTGAGCCATGATTATACCATTGCACTCCAGCCTAGGCGACAGAGTGAGACCCTGTCTCAAAAAAAATGTGATGAAATAATAGTACATCACAATAGTTGTTCACTATTATTTTAAGTGGTACCTAATTTTTATCTGTAGTGCTTTCAAATTTTGTTCTCAGATTCACTTTTCACCAGTGTAACTCTTAACAAAACATGAGACTGGAAATTTTTTTAATTCAAGGAGTTAGCTTTTTCTCTGTATCTGAATTGGATCCATCACTTTGCTTTTCTTTGTATGGATTATTTGAGATAAAAATGTTTATTATTCTTTCTGTTTTCCCCCGTACTCCTTACATTATAAGAATATAGCCAGGATGTTGTACTTTCTTGATTCTGATAATGTTTACAGAGCAGGAAAAAAAGGTAGCTTGAAGTCGATGGCTCTAAACGATTTAAAGAAAAAATATACACGAAATTGAAGATGTGTTCATTCGTATTTGGAAGAAAGGGATATAAAAGAACACCTTTATGAGGAGTTACTGTGAGAGAATAGATTCTCATGGTACTTAGTTGTTGATACAATTGAAAATTCTCATGAGTTGAGGAAACTATCTCCCCTCGAAATGTATACTATGGAAGTAATTGGATAATGGGAGTGAAGATGGACTGATCATCTGGAAACATGTGGTGTACAAATGGCTATGTAGAGAGCCTGCAGTAATATACAGAATTGTGTTGAAGAAAATAAAGATTTGCGATATTTTAAGATAGAGGATCTTGCTGTTTTTCCCAGGCTGATCTTGAGCTCTTGGCCTCAGTGATGCTCCCACCTCGGCCTAACAAAATGCTGGATTACAACCATAAGCCACCATGCCCAACTTGAGATCTACAGCCTTGTGCAGCAATTATTTACTCAGTTATCAATCACCGATTGAGAGTATTGTTGAGGCAGCAGAAAATCTGATTTTCTATGGTATACAACAATGAAAAGTAACCCGAATATATCTTTGTTGTATTTTTATTTTTTAAACTTCTCCCTGTTCTGTGTTCTTAAATTGTCTTAAAAGTAAATTGTAGTCAACTGTAAAACCCCACCATAATGTTTGTTTCCTAGTTGAAGAGTCATCTGTGCTTTTGTTTTCATCAAAATGAATCCCTTGAGTGTTGCTTTAGCACTTTCTTCCGGTTGCAGTGAGATGTACTATTAGGCTTATGTTAGATGACCTATCAAGGACATTAAGCCTGCATTGTGCAAATTATTCTCAGGTACCAAAACTGTAAAGAGTGCTCTAGAAAAAACTCACAGATTTTTTAAATTTTAAGCACAAATTAATGATACTGCAAAATGGAAACCATGGTCTTTTAGAAAACATAATACATTTTAGTGAATTTGATTTCAAAAATGACAGTTGTGTCTTGAAATAGAAAAATATGTTGAATAACTTTTACAACATTAATAATTTCTTTCTGATAAAATTATTTCTATATAGCATGCATTTTACTCCACGGTCTACAAGCCCAAGGAAATATTACGAATTTTAGGAAATGAGTTTAAATTATCCTTCCTTAACTTAGCCTTAAATACTTTTCATTGAAACATATTTGCAAAAATAGATTTTGATTAATAATAGAGCCTTGTTACCAATTAATATCTTTCCTCAGTAATAATGCAAAAATCAAACTCTATTGAATTTGTCAATTGTCAAAGCAATTCTACTTGCTTTGTTGAAGATACTTAAATATAAAATTAATGGTAGCAATATAGTTAATTTTAGCATTAAATTGAATAGCAATTAATACCCTTCACTATTGCAGCAGAATCAAATGTATAAAAAGATGGATTACCAACATAGATTTGCCACCGTTGTCTCCAAGTCTAGCAATTGAACTCAATGGAATAATTCTTTTGTAATCAACCACTCCAAACGCATACTACATTTTTGAAATTTCAGCTTAGCTCTGCATTTAAAACAGGCAATCTAAACATGTTCTCTGTGGATAAGAATAAGCCCTGAAGAGCTACTTTTTAAACTTTATATTTTTCACAGAAACTAGACTTCAAAGATATTCTGAAAATACCATAAAGTTTCAAAATACAGTGCCCGCAAACTTTGCACATGGCTCCCATTGACATCAATCAGAATTCTCTGTGCATGGACTGAGGGCAAAGCATAACCTTTTATATGGTCGACAATATGTTTGAAATGACTACAAAAATGTCTGAAACTTCAAACACTGTGTTGAATTTACACTTTCAAAGGACACATAGTTTTAGGAATCCAACAAATGCTAAATATGCTGGGTTTTACTAGTTTAATTTCAAATTTCAAAACTTCAGTGGAATTTTCCTTGCAATTTGGAGGTCAAAATTAACTGAAAACATCAAAAATGTTAAAGTCACTTATAGTGGCTTTTAAATATCTTCTTATTCACTTATTCTTATGAAAATTATTTATTTATTAATTAATTGATAATAGTAAAAGCAATTTGACATGTTGTAATTTGAGAAAAGCAAACCCATCAGGTAAACTTCAATGGTAATTACAAACTGTAGTGCAAAAACAAACAAGAAATCAAATATACAATATATTTGGATATATTTGTAAAATAAATATAACATTTTAAGTAACATTATCACATTTGTGATTAAGCTTCATGAAGTTTTAATGTTTTTGGGTATCTGTGTTGTACAGAGATTTATGTTTATTAATCACATGCAGTAAGTAACCTCACAGATTGAGTTTTGTCTTCCAGAAAGAGATTTCTAGTGCTGTACACTTCTCTGGAGTTAAGTGGAATTCTTTTTCTGTATCTAAGTAAATTCATTTAAGATACATGTCCAGGAATGAGTTTTTAAACACCTTGCTGATTGTTTCTCACTGTTCTTGGAATGCAACTTTCAATAATTTACATGGGCCCAATAAAATTTCTAATTCCTAAGAACTACTATTAAAATGCAAGTATTACTTAAAGACACGTAATATGAAGCTGTTGCCAGCAGAGTAATATTTGGTAGGTGAATAAAAATATCTGAAACTTATGTTTCTTAAAATGGGAAATAAAGGGACAGAAAAGCTAGAGAAAAGTAGAAAAAAAAAATGAAGACGTGAAAATAACAGAGCTCCAAAATGAATTTTAACTGGTTTGCTATTTCTTTCCCTAACTTTATTCATCATACTAAAGTTTCACTATACAATATTAACATGGGCTTTCTTGTTCTTCATGGTTTTCTAACTGAGAAAACAAATTGCATAATATATTGAATTTTCAGGTCAGGCTGGATTTCATGAACAACTGAACATGTCACCACAACATAGGATTCAGGAAACAAGCTAAATAGTAAAATCTGGAGGAAAATTATACTTAATAGAAAGGCTTATTAGAAATGCTTGGGTTTCTAAAGAAAGGAAGTATTTAAATGAAGAATTCAGATAAATAAACTGTTAAAGAAGTATTTAAACAAAGAGTTAATCCAGGAGTTTGGGAATAAAATGACCCAAAAAACATCATCGTGGGGGCCACAGGAAACTGTTTAACATTAAATATGGTACAATCATCATAATCTGGAAAGATTCCTGGTCCCAGGCAGAGAGAAAAAGCAGCTTCCTGGAATACCTGTTATGCAAGGTTAGCCTTGTTAGAATCTGAAATTGGGGAGGTAAGGGGAGAGAGGCTCAGTAGCTAGGGCAGCTGAAGATGTGGGGGAGGATTGATGAAGCAGCTGTTTGCCAACTGGACTGAAGTGTTTCACATTGTTACAAACTTGTTTCATCTTTATTGTGTGCTGTGGTGAATACCAGGCTCCATCGCATACATTGAACAATTTCACTTGATCTAAGTTTTCTACCTACAATCCAAACATAATCAGAGAGATTTCCTGCTCTTATTCATCTGTTCTCACAGTACAACTCAGGTCAGCAGTATGCTATCATATATTAGTTAGAAGATTCTCTACTACCAATTCATAATTTTGTTTTAATGTCAAGACACAATGTCATAGGAATTTCCACCTTTGGCTAAGATAAGAAGGAGGCCACCCAATTTACTTTCCCAGATGGAAAACATAAAGAAAATAAATTGAGACAGTATATAAAATAACAGTTTTGGACATTTAAACAACAGGTGGGATATTTGAGAGGGGAAAATGAGTAAGTCGAATCCTAAATTATTTCATTTAACCACCTGGAAAGGGTTTCTAGTTTGTAGTTCATGGAGGTGGAAAATCAGGCAGACCTCAGATGAGTCCTGAACTATGAAGGCAGAGCTGAGAGTTAGGGAATTCTACTCACCAAGAGTTCCCAAGACTGAATAGTAGAGAGGAAAGATCTGTACAGGTAAAAAACTCATGAAGACCATAGAGTTTTCCTTTAGTGTTCAGTAGATTCCTGATTGGCACATGTGCTTAAAGAAAATACCAGAGGAAAGAAGCAGCTGAAAAGATGAGAAAAAACAGGATCAGATGCTCGTATAGGAATGGAAATATCCTGTTTACACCAACAAGCTGAAAAACATAATTAAAGTATGGGTACAGTACTCAGAAGGTTCTTGCCTCAGGTATTTGTAATAACATGCTATAGATTAAACACTTCTCTGTTTATATCTAACAAATCTTAAAGGTGAAGCCTCAAAGGATTAAACTATTCCCAAATAAATTAATTGTATCCATGAATAAAAATTAATATGTATAGAAATACAAATATATTGGGCAATAACAAGGTAAAATTCACAAGCTCTGACATCTAACAAACACAATCTAGACAAAGAAGAAGGAAAATATAGAGAAAAATAAACCAATTGAAACCAAACTGCATATGACACAGATGCTAGAATTAGAGTACAACAACATGAATTACATTATTATAATTTTATTGCATAGTTTCAAAAATCCAGAGAAATGGTTAAACACATTAAACAAAGAGTGTTTTTTTTAAATGACACACACTGTACCTCTAGAAATAAAAACTGAAATTGGTGAGATAAAAAATACATTTGATGGGATGTACAACAGAGTAGATATTACAGAAGAAAAGATTGGTGACCTTGCAGACAAAGAAATTGAAATTACAAAAAATTAAAAGCAGGTGAAATATTTTAATCAATACAGAATCAAAGATCTTAAGAAAAAAATTATAGTGGACTAGTATATGTAGAATTGGATCTGCTAAATGAGGAGAGAGTGGAATTTTTTTTTTAATTTTGTTTTTAATTAAGCATCCGGATTCAATAAGTTTGATGAAACCCATGGAAAAGACACATGAATTAAACTAGTCAGTCATATCTTAAACAAGTTGCCCAAAACTAATAATAAAGACAAAATCTTAGAAGCATCCAGGGAAAAATTCTATGTATATGCACGGAAACAAAGACATCAGAAAATTTAAAAAGAAAGCAAGAAGACAATGGGTCAACATCTTTAAGGCCACGAAAGAAGATCTGTCACATTATATTCTTAGCAAAATATTTTTCAGTCCCAAAAGTAAAATTTAACATAGTCTCAGACATACAAGTTTTTAAAAATTATCACAAGCAGAATTGAACTATAAGAAATGATATGGTTTGACTGTGTCCCCACCCAAATCTCATCTTGAATTGTAATTCCCACAATTCCCACGTGTTGTGAGAGGAACCTGGTGGGAGGTGATTGAATTATGGGAGCAAGGCTGTCCAGTGCTGTTCTTGTGATAGTGAATGAGTCTAAAGAGATTTGATGGTTTTAAAAATGGGAGCTTCCCTGCACAAGCTCTCTTCTCTTGTCTACTGCCATATGAGACATGCTTTTCATGGAACTGTAAGTCCATTAAACCTCTTTATTTTGTAAATTGCCCAGTCTTGGGTATGTCTTTATCAGCAGTGTGAAAATGAACTAATAAAGTAAATTGGTACCAGTAGAGTGGGGTGCTGCTGAAAAGATACCGGAAAATGTGGTAGCAACTTTGGAACTGGGTAATGGGTAGAGTTTGGAACAATTTGGAGGGCTCAGAAGAGAAAGGAAAATGAGGGAAAGTTCAGAACTCTCTAGAGACTTGTTGAATGGCTTTGACCAAAATGCTGATAATGATACGGACAATGAAATTCAGGCTGAAGTGGTCTCACATGGACATAAGGAACTTTTTTGGGAACTGGAGCAAAGGTGACTCTTTTTACGTTTTAGCAAAGAGACTGGCAGCATTTTGCCCCTGCCCTGGAGATTTGTGGAGCTTTGAACTTGAGAGAGATGATTTAGGGTTTCTGCTGGAAGGCTTGGGTGCTATTAAAGGCATTCAGTTTTAAAAGGGAAACAGAGCATAAAAGATTGGAAAATTTGCAACCTGACAATACAATAGAAAAGAAAATACCATTTTCTGAAGAGAAATACAAATCCACTGCAGAAATTTGCGTAAGTAAGGAGAAGCCAAATGTTAATCACTGAGACAATGGGGAAAATGTCTCCAGGGCACATCAGAGACCTTTGTGGCAGCCCTTCCCATCATAGGCCCAGAGAGGAGAGAAAAGTGGTTTTGTGGGCCAGGCCCAGGGTCCCTGTGATGTGTGCAGTCTAGGGGTTTAGTGCCCTGCATCCCATCCACTCCAGAAACCCCAAAACCAATGAAAGAATTCCTTCCTTAATATTCTGTTTCTCTAGAACGAATCCTGATCACAAGGTCCCACAATAGGCTGTCTGCAAGCTGAAGAGCAAGGAAGCCAGTCCGAGTCCCAAAACTAAAGAACTTGGAGCCTGATGTTCAAGGGCAGGAAGCATCCAGCGTGGGAGAAAGATGTAGGCTGGGAGGCTAGACCAGTCTAGCCTTGTCATGTTTTCTTCCCTCTTTATACTCTGGCCTCACTGTCAGCTGATTAGATGATGCCCACCCAGATTATGGTGGGTCTGCCTTTCCCAGACCACTGATCAAATGTTAACCTCCTTTGGCAACACCCTCACAAACACACCAAGGATCAATACTTTTCATCTTCCAGTCCAATAAATTTGACACTCAGTATTAACCATCACCAGAAATGAAAAGGAACCCCTTAAAAATGACAGAAAATGAAACTAGATGGAAATATTAAAGGGAAAGAATGAATTAAGAGTAATAACATGGTAACAGTTGGTAATTATGTAAGATTATTTCTTATGTGAATATTAAAAAGAACAACTGACATTTTAAACAAAACATAAACCAATGTAGTCTGAACTTTATAATATAGGAAGAAATAAAATGTATATAAACAAATTTTTACAGCACAAAGCCTGCTAAGGGGTAAATAGAAGCATACTATTTTAAGAGTCTCATGCTATATATTAAGAGGTAACATAAGACCAGGTGTGGTGGCTAACGCCTATAATCCCAGCACTTTGGGAGGCCAAGGCGGGTGGATCACCTGAGGTCAGGAGTTCGAGACCAGCCTGGCCAACATGGTGAAATCCCATCTCTACTAAAAATACAAAAATTAGCTGGGTGTGGTGGTGTGCGCCTGTAATCCCAGCTACTCAGGAGGCTGAGGCAGGAGAATTGCTTGAACCCAGGAGGCTAAAGTTGCAGTGACCCAAAATTGTGCTACTGCACTCCAGCCTGAGCAACCCAGGGATACTCTGTCTCAATAAATAAATAAATACATAAATAAATAAATAAAACGTGGTAACATATTGAATGAGAGTTGACTTTTTTTTTTTTTTTTTTTAAAAGATGGAGTTTCGCTCTTGTTGCCCAGGCTGGAGTGTAATGGCACGATCTCGGCTCACCGCTAGGTTCGAGCGATTCTTCTGCCTCAGCCTCCCAAGTAGCTGGGATTACAGGAATGCACCACCATGCCCGGCTAATTTTGTATTTTTATTAGAGACAGGGTGTCTCTATGTTGGTCAGGCTGGTCTTGAGCTCCTGACCTCAGGTGATCTACCTGCCTTGGCCTCCCAAGTGTGGTGACAGGCGTGAGTCACAATACCTGACCAAGAGTTAAATTTTATAAGCAATGATGTTTGTTATAAACTGTAAAGCAACAACTAAAATAACGGAAGTAAGGGTTAAAGTAATAGGCCAGCAAGAGAGATAAAATAGAATCTGAAACAAATACTCAAATAAGACCCCCCACCCAAAAAAAAAAAAAGTAGAGTAGAAAGAGGTAAAAGGAAAGACAGAACATAGGGAATGACTTTAAAATATTGTCAAGATGATAAGATTTCAAGCTAACTATACTGATAATCATATTAAATATATGTGCTCTAAACATGACAATTAAATTGCCAGATTGAAAGATCAAATAAGAAAATAATAACTTAATGCTTCCTACAAAAACTCAATTTAAATATAAATACAAAGTAGATTAAAAGCAATAGGAAAGAAAATGTTACCATGATAAAACTAATCAAAAGAATGCTGCATATATTAATATCAGATAAATAGATTTCAGAAAATATCTTAGTACTAATGATAAGGAAAACCCTTCCATATTGATAAAGGAGTCAGTTCTTCAAGAAGACATAATTACTCTAAATATGTGCTACCTAATAACAGAATTTCAGAAGTACATAAATTAAAACTGTTTGTGCTTCAAGGAGAAATTTCCAAATCAAAAATTATAATTGGGAATTACAATACAATCTGTCTGAAATTGACTAAAAATCTGTACATAAAGAAGCAAGAACTTTTTAAGAAGTCTATCAACGAGTTTGAGGAAAGTATTTTAAAGGCTTTTGAGAAAAAGTTGGGGGCTGATGGTTATGTTGACTTTCTTGAATATGGTGATGATTTCCCACATGTACACTTTTCAGACAGAGTCTTGCTTAATCACCCAGGCTGCAGTGTAGTGGCACAGTCTTGGTTCACTGCAGCCTCTGTCTCCCAGGTTCCAGTGATTCTTGTGCCTCAGCCTCCCAAGTGGCTGGGATTGCAGGTACACACCACTGAAGCGGGATATTTCCCTAACGCCTTCCTGGGACTCGAGAAGGGGTGCCTCGCTTAGCTAGCTTGTTCAGGGGAGGGAATGAATGGGAACTGGAGTGCACAAACACTGGAACCAACTGGCCGCTTCAGTGCTGGCAAGAGTGAACTCCACTCACTCAGATCCGCTGTGTTCCACCCTTCATGTCGGAGAGCATGCAGGTGAGTGGGTGCAGCAGCCAGGGTGAGCACTTTTAGGTGCTGGCAGGAGCAAACTCCATGCAGGCCCCACGGCAGCATCTGGGGTGATGCCTGTGACCCCTGAAGTCCCAAAGGGAGTGTTACACTGCTTTTAGCTCTGCTGTCTGCAGATGGCTTACATGTTAACAGATCAGTGGGCCCTCTGCTTTTTCACGTGAGGCAGCTGCCTTCCACCAGCCAGGGCAAAGGACAAGTGTGACAGTCTTTTGTGTCCACACTTGTGACACCTGAGCTCTTGTCTGGCATCCAGGAGAAATAAACGATAGTAAATGTAGGGGATTTTTGTGGTTGATGAAAGTGACTGTCAGTGGGAAGAAGAGCTGAAAAAGGGATAGGGCAGAAAAATAGCCTTCCATTGAACTCCAATCATCTCCTGATGGATTCTTCTCAAAAGTTACACCTTCAGGCTGTCCCTCCAAAGTCAAGTTGCTTTTCTCCAACATCCAGCCATAGTCCAGCTGTTTTTTCTCTCTCTGCCAGCTGAGCCTGGGGTTTTTATATGCAAAGGTTGGGCAGTAGTTTTGGAAGTGTCAGCATTTGAGTGGGAAAACAGGGATGTAAGTTCTCACTTTGGGCCTCAGTCTCAGGCTTTTTGGCTTGAAGGTGGGGCTTTTTCAGGGACTTACCCTTTTCTGCCTAGAATTTCTCTGCCTCCTGCCTGTATCATGGTATTACCACCACACCTGGATAATTTTTATATTTTCAGTATAGATGGGTTTTGCCATATTGGCCAGGCTGGTCTTGAGCTCCTGACCTCAAGCAGTCCACCTGCCTTGGCCTCCCAAAGTGCTGCGATTACAGGCATGAGCCACTATGCTCAGACAATACATCTTTGTTTAGATAGTTAATTGTATCTTCTGTATAGGTATTCTTTGTTGGATATATGTATTACACTTGGACTTCTAGTTAATGTCCTTCAGTCTCTTGGTGGTGACTTTTGATAGACATAACCTCTTAAATGTAATAAAACCAATTAACCAACATATAATTAATCAATTCATTTTTGTGTTTATATTTCTTAAAGGCAATGTTATATAAAATATACAGATATTGTATGACTAAACACATTCTAATGTTATCAATTACATGATTGTTACTAGATTAATTACAGAGGTCGTACTTTTCTGCAAGTGCGTATTTCAAACACAGATATCCTATATGATTGTTTTCATAAGTTCTGCATAGTACAAAACCCTCTGACAGTATTTTTACTTTATATTTAATGATAATGTCATCTATATGTTTACAGGGAATTTTTAAGACAATAGTCCACTATGACTGTAATTGTTCTTTATAGCCTCCATCTGCTGTGATTATTAGAGGCCCAGGTCATACTAATTAATATATATTGTAATTGTCACTCTTACACACAGGAATGTGATCATGCAATGACAAACACATAAAATGGTGAGTGAACCACATTCCATAAATATTAAGAAGTACAACCACTAGACTACCTAAAAGCCCTTCAGAGACATCCCTGTGATACCTACTTCTGATTTATTTTCAACCTCAGATACACAGTGTTAATTTTACCATAACCCTCAACTGATGACATTATATCTTCATTGTTCATGGTACCGGGAGTGAGAGAGATCCTGTGTGTTCCCATCTACACTGGACTATTTCAGTTATCTTCTACTTGTTCTTCCTGCTTCCATTCTCATTTGCCGAAACTCAGTATTTATAAGGAGCCAGAGTTAGCTATTTAAAATGTAATTAGAGCACATTATTCTGCTGCTTAAGATGCTCCAGTTATTTCTCATTACACTTAGAATGAAATTCAAACCTTTTTATATAACTGAAGGTCTTTGCACAACTTGTCTATACAAATATCTTGAATTTAACCTGGCTCTTTTTATTATTGCTTTGTACGAGCCCCAGCCAAACCATTGTTTGTTAGTTCCTAGAGCATATGGGCCCTGTCTAGTTTCGTTTCAATTGCTGATGCCGACTTCTGTATTATAAGCAGTATTTCCTTAAATTCCATGTCTACTGCATTTTCATTTCTACATGACATGTGAAATACCACATCCTCAGAAGTATTTCTTGACCACCCAAACAGACAATTACATTTTCTTTTCTTACAAGAACATTTTTGACAAAACAGTGATAACATTGTATTTGGTTACTTGTTTTCTCTTTTTGCACTGGGATGACATTATTAAGAACATGAGTCCTGTTTGTAACCTGCTTTCTGTAGAATTATTGATACATAGTGGTATAATAAGTATTAATTGAATAAATCAAATAAATAATAATATGAGACAAAGTAGCATATTTAAAATCATATGGGACTTATTGTCAATGATATAACCAAGGCTGGGAATGGTGGCTCATGCCTGTAATCTCAGCACTCTGGGAGGCCAAGGAAGGTGGATTGCTGCAGCTCAAGAGTTTGAGACCAGCCTGGGAAACATAGCGAAACCCCATGTCTACTAAAAATACAAAAAATATATATATATATATATATATATATATAGTGGTACATGGTGGTGCACTACTGTAATCCCAGCTACTCAGGAGGCTGAGGTGGGAGAGTCACCTGAGCCGGCGATATGGAGCTTGCAGTGAGCTGAGATCATTCCACTGCACTCCAGTCTGGGAGACAGAGTGAGACCCCACCTCAAAAACAAACGAGATAAAACCAGACACAACTTAAAGTGGTAATGATAGATTTTATTCAATCACTATAGCAATATGAAAGAGGGTTCAGCATGAACTGAAATCAACTTGGATTTCTGCAGAGGCAACCAGGTATTTTCAAGGGAGAATGAAAAAATAAAGAGGGGGAAAGGCAGGGGCTTAGTGAAGTGGAATTTCATGAAAAGCAGAAAGAAGGACTGAATAATGTGATTAGGTCACCTATGTTTGCTTACTGGCATTTACCAAAATTAGGGACCAATCCTCTGACAGAGACTGGAAAACAGAGGGAACCTATCTTCAAGTTTTGACTAGAACAAACAGTAAATTATTTTGCCAATCTTGAAATTTCCCAGGAAGGAACTTAAAGGGACTGCAATCTTTGTTTTAGGTATATGGCCTTGAGATGTTAGAAATTATGCCGGTGTTTAAGTCTCTCAGTGGTGGGAGCTGGTGGGATGGATCATTTATGCTGAGCATCTGTAGTTTTTTACAGGCCAAAGTTAAAAACTAGTTGAGAAGTGGGCTGAAAAGATGCCAGCCAGGGTTTAGACTAGGAGAGCTGTTGTCAATATGTACTGCACTCAAATATACTGCCACCTTTGTTCTTATTCTTATGCAATCAATTTCAATTTAAAGTTCTCAAATCTTATCAACATATATTGCTCCAAAAATCCTAAGAGTAGCTGCCTTAAGTAAATAACAATTAAGACTGAGGTTTTCAATATAAAGAGATAACTTTTTTTTTGAAGTATCATTGTTATACTGTGAGGTTTATGATTTATTTTTATGGTTCTTTAGTTTGTATGTATAAACTGGATTTAAAATACATTCTTTTGTGTTTTGTAGTATTTTCAAGATTCGATGAATAGATTTATAAATGAATGAAAACAAAATGTTTCCAAACTGCGTATTTTGTATTTCAAAATAATCAATCCTATTCAAATATAATGACATCTCAAATTATAATAATTATGACATCCTGGAACATGCATCGTTTTACGTTGTACAATCTTGGTTTAGATTAACCTAAGGTAGACCTTGAGACAACTAGTATTTCTAAGGTAATCCTGGTGAACACAGGTGTGATACGGAAGTGGGGAAGAGAAACACAGAGAACAAGAAAGGAGGTACTCATAAGCATATCATCCCAAAGGGATATTGGGGCTCAATTCTGCTGAGAACTTTCTGAAATACCAAGAGAACATACCTTAAAAATGTGGCTTTATTTTCTGAGGATGCTAGATTATTTATTCACCAAATCTTTTCCCTCATTAATGTAGGGTCACTCTGGGATCATTACCTCTCTAGTACTTCCAGTCCAACCAGCATAGGTATGAAAAAACTTCCTTGTGGTCAAAGATCCCCTTAGACTGAGATACAGGCATATAGAGAATGAGAGAAAGAGAAAGAGAGAGAGAGAGAGAGAAAGAAAAGAAAAGAAAAAAGAAAGAGAGAAAAAAGAGAAAACAGGAAGGAAGGAAGGAAGGAAAAACTAATAGTCCATTTATGCATATAGAAAATTTTTTCAATGAATCTCCATGATTGGTCCAAGTGTATATGGACAGAATCTTCTCTAAGCACATAAAATAAGAACTATTCTCAAGAGGCTGTGTTTTATTCATATTATATATGAGGCACCATTTTCACTATCCAGAATTTTTAATGAGAAACAACAGAGAAAAGATGGCTAGGGAATTATTACACTTACGTGATAATTTTAAGACAGGTGAATAAAAATCTAAAATCTTATCCTTTCCTTTTCTGCTGGCCTCAGACACATAAAGAGGCATATATACAAATTTATAACTCTTATGAAGTAAAAAGCGAAGTCTGCAATATTTTGATATATTCTCCTAAAACAAAAGTTTTACATGCTTACAGATAATAGTGAATTCAAAAAGGAAAATGAAATATTGAAATGAGTAAATGCAATTAGGTGAAGGTTGTTGAAATAAAAAGCTAACACTGTTTTGACAGTATTTTACCAGGCAGCAAGAAATAAATAATACCACTATAAAAATGGATCCATTAACCTTCAAAATATACTAAAATAAAGCCTGTCTGTCTGAATGAGTTGAAACAGGAACAAACACAAAAGAAATTCAATTTCAATGTGTGTATTGATGTCATAGTATCATTGCTGGTTTTGTCCCTGTATATTTTTATGTATTATATGCTACCTGACAGCTATTCTGAATAGTCTTTATGATAAGGCAATCAGTTGGAAAACTTTGTCTTTTGCTTAAGCCAAATTTTAAAAATGGCTTTTTCATGATATTTATTCACACAATAATGGTATTTCCAGGATAATTATGTGAATTACCTACTATAGGTATTGTTCAGTAGGTTAATATCTTTTTCAATTTAAAGGAAGCTGTTTATCTATACAATGGATGATTACTTGCTTAACTTTTTCTTCTGCTTCATTGAAGAATCCTTAAAGCACACATTATAGTCATAAATTTGAAAATGCATGGAAAGATTATTTTTTGCTATAAAATATTATATTGAGTTTAGATCTCATTGATGAGCTTCAAAACTAACTCTGCTAATAAAATCTATAGAATAAAGAATAATATTACAGTAAAAATGCAGGTAATTAAATAATTAAAACTTTTTATAATGCATAATATGAGAATATCTATAAAAACATATAAGATTAGTATAAATATTTTAAAAATATTTAAACATGGGAACACATGTCTTATTTCTTTTGAGTGCTGAACTCATGCTTGGTAGATTTTAAAAATTATTTCTGAAACAAAACATGTTATAGGTATTTCTGTATTCTCTTTTAACTTCAGATTAAAAGGCAATACCTTTTATAAGTACTTTTTAATTAAATCTGACTTAGAACTGTGAAGTGATATTTGAAACTTTGAGAGTGCATTTTACTTTTAAATAACAACATTTGATTATAAATGGAATATTATAATTTCTGTCACATAAAATATGTATAGATGTGTTTAAAGAAAGCTTTTTTTTTTTTTTTTTTTTTTTTTTCCTTTTTGATTTAGTTGCCTTTTTTTTTATTTTCTTGTCTCTTTTTCCTGGCTAGGATCTCCAGTACAAAGTTGAGTTGAAAAAGTGAAAGTGACCTCCCCTTCCTTGTTCCTCTGTTTTACTGATAACCCTTATTTCTTTCATCATTAAATGTATTTTAGTCATTGAGCTCTGATAGCTTATCTTTACCATGTTGAGGAAGTGTCTTTTATATTTAGTTGTTGTATTAGTCCATTTTCACACTGCTGATAAAGACATACCCAAGAGTGGGAAGAAAATGAGGTTTAATGAACTTACAATTCCATACGATTGTGGAGGCCTCACAATCATGACAGGAGGCAAGGAGGAGCAAGTCACGTCTTACATGGAGGGTGACAGGCAAAAAGGGAGTTGTGCAAGGGAACTCCTCTATAAAACCATCAGATCTCGTGAGACTTACTCACTATCACAAGAATAGCATGGAAAAGACCAACCCCCATGATTCAGTTACCTACCACCAGGTCCCTCCCATAACCTGTGGGAATGTTGGGAGCTACAATTCAAGATGAGATTTGAGGGAGGACACAGCAAAACCGTATCAGTCATGAAAACATTTTATGAAGAATGAGTATTGGATTTTGAGAAATGCTTTGTCTGAACTTATTCAGACAGTTTCTTTTGTTTTTCCCTCCTTTTTGTTAAGTCAATGAATTGTATGGATTGATTTTCTAATCAGCCTTGCACTCCTTGGGTAAATTCTGCTTGATCATGTTGGAAATGATCCTGAAAATGATATTCTGAAATATGGTGCTTTGACATGCTGAACTAAAAAAGCAGCCTCATAGTCTCTCTGACTCACTTCAATTCCCTCCTGTCTCTCAATTTTCTCTATCTGTTCTCAGAAATTTCCTTATCTACCTCGAAAGTGGATCATCAAAGAGGAACACAATTACCTTCCATCCCCTCCCTAAAATTTCATTAATCAGAGATTAAAATTCACTTCACAGAGAAAGAAACTGAAAATTAAACACCATATCTAGAGCCCAAATAAACTTCAGACTTCATTTCAAGCCATTGTTTCCTCAGTCCGTTATAGTTATATGCAGAATTGTTATAATTATAAATTGCTTCATACAATGTAAATCCTAATTTATACCCATTGATCCCTTAGATTTGCTTTATATACTTGTTACTTTATACGTGAAATGTATTATAAGAGGAACTATGAATGGAGTTGTGGAAAAGCAACCCTTCTAGAAAAAAGGAAAAAAATTAACATGACAGAATGATTGTTGTAAGCATTCAGATAAATATATAGCATCACTACCCTGTTTTTTCAGTCTTCCAGAGTTCCGTATGTTTTTTCTCTCTCTTAATGGTAAATTATTTCCAGTTTCTCATTGTGTCTGTTAATTTACTACACAAGATTTTCTGTCAGTGGAATTTTCTTAAATGTTGGATCAAAATTAGAATTATAGCTTAATTTTATAATGGTCAGCTCTTTATATGCCTCCAAAGATATTTTAATTAGGAAAAATCTTTAGGAGACATTAGATAATATTTTTAAAATTAAAAATCCCTATTAATTTTGAACTCATCTTGGACTTAGTTTCTCCAAATTGAGTCAGTTTATTGATTCTTGGCTTTTTATAATTTATTTTAAATTTTATGAATCTCAACTTTTGTTGTTGCTAACAATGAAATAATAAAAAATTAACATGTTTATATCAAAGAGTTGTGAAAGTCAAAAGTGATTGTCTTTACATGAGAACATGAATGAAAATATGCTGTATACATAAACATATGATTATTATCTTAACCTCTTTAATCTCCTTTGTTGGAAATGTTTATATTTCCCCATGTTTCTCTACTCCAGTTTTCATCAATTGTTTTGTTAACTGGCAGATAAATAATAATTTCCAAAAAGAGGAATATGCATTTTAATGTAAATGTTGTGTTGCTAGCTCTCGCTATAGTTCCAGCCAAAGAGGATGTTTTAATTTGCATTTGTATATGAAAATAGCTAATTCTGTAATGTCATATTCTTACTTGATTTTACTGTCTTTAAATCACCTCAATCCCAGTTAAATTTTCACACCATGTGCCCCATTTTATCAGGGGATTTATCTCACATAAGGCAAGTCAACTAAATAAATTCCTGTAACTGTGTTTGGTGATAATAGACTAACACATTAGTTTCCCCCAGTAACCAATGAGTAATTAAATCAAACTTACAAAGTTTATAATGAAGTGACTACTCTTGGCAATTTAAAGTATTAGGAATAACTTCAAATTACTTCACTGTCCAGTGTTCTGTTTCTTTGGACACTTCATATTTGAAGCCTATGATTTGTAGTAATATTAATGGCAATGAGGCACACTTTTATACATAAACAGTTACTTGCAACATTTTTCATATGACAAATATTCAAGAAATGATAATAACTTTCCTTTGGCTCAGAGAGCTAACTTTAAATTTTGCTTCTGAATTCAAGAAACTTTTTGTTTGCCCCATTTGTCCTTTCCATTTTCTTTTATTTCCCCTACATTAGGCTTTACACTCTTTGTTCTAGACTAGTTAAACTGTTGTTACACTTTCTTCTTTCAATTTAGAAATTACAAAGTAAATGAAGGACACTTAAATAGAAGAATAGTTTTATGGAGCTCTATGTTGGTACTCAAGGTAATGGAGGCGGCCTCTAATAGTTAAAACCTATGAATGAAGGTGTTTGGATTATCAAAAGGAACTCTGATTTCTAAGAAAACAATTAATTTTTGATGTAATATACACGTATATTTGACAGCAATTTGACAGAAAGAACTTGGGATAGTATGCTAAAATGTGCAATAATAAAGTATATAAAGGGAGTAAATATGTGAAAGGAGTGGGGTCTAAAGTTAAACTCTACATACTGAAGGTTATATTTATATTATTTGTTGAGGCATCAAAAAAAAAAAAAAACACCCCTTTATTTAGATAAAGTTTTTTAGTAGTTCAGTTGAGGAAATGAGACAAAAATAAAGTTATAAAATAATAAAACATAGAGTTTAGGAAATAAACCATCTGATGTTTTGGGACTCTTGCCAAACCACATCATTTGAATTTTCCTTTCCACTGTCCCACAATTCATATGCTAATGATAGGATAATACTGGCTGAGATAACTGTATATTTTAGGATTTACCTGCTCATTTTGTGTCCAAACAGATGTGTAAACAGCTGAAAATTATACTATCAGAAAAGCAAAAGTAAAAATGGATGTAATAGCTTGGAAGCAAATCTATATAAAGAACTAATGTTTTTCCTTCCAATATAAAAGGAAGAGTTTAGAAAGAAATTTATAACTAGAAGATTTTTTTTATTTAGAGAGCTTTTCATTGATTTAAGCTCTTTGGGATCTCTTTTATTCAATGTTATGTCCACAGTGCTTAGAATAGAATTTAGCAGACTGTAAGTAATTATTGTCTTTAAGGTAAGAATGGCAAAATACAGAAAAAATAGATATTATACAATATTATTATTGAAAATCAAAAATCCTAAAATCCACTTATACCTGATAAAATATTTATATCTATGCAGTAATATTATATATTATAAACAACATTATATACAATAATATAAATGTGATATTTACAAGAAATTAACATAGAATACAACCAGTTAATCTAGTGTTTTGTTTTCTTTTTATGTTTTTACTCTGTGTAAATGCATGTGTTTATGTATGTGTGTTAGAGGATATGTCTGAGAGTTGGATGAGTGAAGATAGGAGCAAAACTGAATTAAACAAAACCCTAATAAAACATAAGCTAATTATCTGTTAAAACTAATATGCATTCTATTATTCCAGTTGTGCATATGTGAATATCTTGAGAATTTTTGTGTATGCTTATTATTTTTATGTGTGCACATAAAAGTGTGTATATGTGTGAGGTAGGTATTTATGTGAATTCAAGTGAATTGCAGAGAAAGATTGAATAATAAAATATAGACTAAGTGTAAAAAAGCAGGATGACAGAAAGTGGGATCTGTTGAGTACAGAGAAAGGTATGTTTGTTCTAATGGGGGACCAAGACACAAGCAGCAGAGAGACAATCTAATATTATGTAAATCGTAAAAGACAAACATTGGGGTGTATTGGGATAAGTGAGGTGAAGAAAATACCACTGGTAATGCTTGAGCAATGGCCATGCCCGACTTAGCTTATGTCTCAGTTGTCTCCCTGTGGACATTTGTGTTTGAATCACTAAATCAAAGTAGAATGTTATTATAATAATTTACACAGGAGTAACATTTAAAAATATAATTAAACTAACTAATAACCCCAGTTGTTCATTTCCCCCAGTAGTAATCTATAGCTTCATGAATTTTCCTACTTGTAGTAAGAATAAAGATGTAATGAACGTTTTATTCAGTGTGATGACCTCATATTATATTAGAGGTCTATTTCCATGAAAGGATGTAAAATGATTTTTGGACTTATATTACTCTTAATTCTACCAATACAAATATTTTTTAAAAAGCATATATATTTTAAAACCAAACTTTTGAGATTAATTTCTCAATTGAATCCATTTATGGAACACTCCTCTGTTTGTTTATTTTACGTAGATTGTTTGCCTAGGTGTAAAAAACACAACTTTCACATAAAAACTAAAATTTATAAATTTTTAGGTAAAATAACATTATACATCCTGCCATGTCCTGATCAGCTTCCCCAGACTCAGCCTTAGACTACACAATGTATATGATTCTGATTGGACACATCTGTTGCAAATTTATAAATTCACAGCTGCCTGCCAAACAATCTAACCAAGGAGAAACTCACCTGCCGTGGGAAACTGGAAGAGGTGCAAATGTGTGAACTGTTGCCAGATTGCTGGAAATATTATACTCTAGGCACATAATGTTAAAAAAGTTGGCTAAAACCACAACTTTGTAACCTTATTTTTTTAGGTGATGATAAAAACATATTTAATGTTTTAATATTTATGACCAATGCCAAAAAGGAACTCATTTTAACTCATTTTTATATGAGACTTTAGAGAAAAAAAAAGGTGGTGCATTCTAATATCCCCTTCTAAATGTAGACAGAAATGGTCATTTCACTGTGAAATAAGATTCGGATAAGTTATGATACCCTACATAACCTGCGATACTTCTCTCTCTACACTAATAATGGTGGGAGTAGCAAGTTCATGGTTTCATGCAGGTAGACATGTTGTGTGTTTACTCATGTCTGTGAGGTCCTGTAGTATAATAAACACTTAGCTGATATGCATATGCAACAAAGATTTATCAAACACATTAATGTTGATTTTCTTCATATTTAATGATTAATTGCAGAAGGCATTACAATTCTCATAGGACATGTAACTTAAATATTAGGTTGGTGCAAAAAGAATTGCTGGTCTTGCCATTAAAGGTAAATGAAAAAACTGCAATTACTTTTGCACCACCTGATTCATACACAGTACACCCGTGTATACTTGTTCACACATGTAGGCACATGCACACACACCTAAAGTCATCACATTAAATTCTTCTACTATGGAATTAGAAAAAAGAATATTTCTGACTTGCTTTTTCACACACATCCACAAGACTTGGTTTATTAAACAATATTTTGTGGGATTTTCATGTTGCATTATTACTCATGTAGAAATGATTATTCTTCACTAGTATGAAGGTAGTTATGTTGTTGTCTGCTTGTTGTCTAATGGAAGTAAAATAAAATCCCGTTGAAGTAGGTAAGAGAAAAGTCTCTGGAGGCAAAAGGTTTCTATTCAAAATCAGAAAAACCTTTGGTTATTTTATTCATACACCAGTTAAGATGTAAGGAATCAGCCCATTGCTTCCTAGAAAATAATGAAATAGAGAAATAAAACTCATCATATAGGAGAAAAGAAGAAATTACTGGTGGATGAGAATTTTAACCATCAAGTCAATCTTTACAAATTGCTTCTGCAGTGTAAAGTAAAATTGAGAAACCACTTTGTAAGGGAGAAGAATAAAAGTTAGAGGTAAGAAAAAAAACAGCAACAAAAAATTTACTTAGGAAACTACAATATTAAAACAACTCTTCTCAGAGTTGTACTTCACTTTGATAAAGGTCTGATTATAACTGCATTATTTTAAAAAGTTATTTACCCTGAGTTATACTTGAACAAATATGTCATTGTAAAATAGTCTTCTCACACCATAGACAAATAAATAAAAAGAAAAAATATAGCTCTGTGAAAATATTTTATGATAGGCTAAAGAATGTGTAAAAATATTTTACAACAGGTTAAAGAAATAGTGTTTATTTTTGTATTCTTTTAACTAAGCTTCAAATACAATATTATCAATAATTAATATCTACTGTTATTAAATACTTCTCAAGTAGGTGTTGGAGTGTGAAAATTTAAAAAGCACAGTATTATTTTCTAACAAATGCTCTTGTATCCTAATTCTTACCCTGTGGATGAAATCTGCAGTAGGCCTCATGAAATTATGAATCACTTAATTCCAAAAAGCAGTCTCAGTTTGGTAATCATTATGTCTACTTTAGAGTAACAGTCAAAATCGCAGACTTCATCCAGTTTGTAATCTGCCCCCATCCCCAGTTTGAACAGACTGCTTCCATGCTTTCTTTTCTCCTTAACTTGTCAGGTAGTTCCCACACCAACACACCTTCCTACCTCCCACTCCTGACTTTCTTACTGTTGGAGCATTGAGTGGAGAGGAAGGTAAGAAGCTATGGACAAAATTTTCCACAAAATTTAAAATATTATAACTGATTAAATACTGGGTTTTCCTGGAATTGGTAGATATTTAAAGCTGAATCTCATGGATGAATTAGTGGATTTTTGTAAGAACCTCACCTCCAAAAACCTCATAGTTTTTTTATTCACACGTATTTTAATAACTTAGTATGTGTCAATGCTATTCAAGGCTCTAGCAATATTGCTGTATAAAAAAGAGGAACAAGGCTGCGCACGGTGGCTCACACCTGTTATCTCAGCACTTTGGGAGGTTGAGGCAGCTGGATCATGAGGTCAGGAGTTCGAGACCAGCCTGACCATCATGGTGAAACCCTATCCCTACTAAAAATACAACAGTTGGCCAAATGTGGTGGCACATGCCTGTAATCCTAGCTACTCAGGAGGCTGAGGCAGAAGAATCACTTGAACCCAGAAGACAGAGGTTGCAGTGAGCTGAGATCACACCACTGCACTCCAGCCTGGATGATAGAGGGAGACTCCATCACCTACAAAAAAAAAAAAAAAAAAAAAAACAAGGAACAAAATTCCATAGTGTAATTTGTGCTTAGAAGTTCCAAGCACAGCACCAAAGCCAGTGTGGTTGGAGCAGAGTGAGGGAGTGAGATGAGGTTAAGAAGTCAGTGGGGTCAGATCGTATATGGGGGTACATAGGAAAAAATGGTAACTGACCACATCCCCCAGATATTCTAATTTTATCAATGATGGCACTATGCATTTAAAATGTAAAACCCTTAATTATTTTACTGCACTGCCAGGTCTGTATACCACAGTTGAAAGATGTTACCGACTATTTTTGAACAAATCAGAGCACACTGAAGTGATCATATATAAATTATGTGGGGGTTTTGTTTGTTTGTTGTTTTTTGAGCAAAATTCTCACTCTATCACCCAGGTTGGAGTGCAGTGGCCCAGTCTTGGTTCAGGGCAACCTCCGCCTCTTGGGGTGAAGCGATCCTGTCGCCTCAGCCTCCCAAGTGGCTGGGACTACAGCTGTGTGCCACCAGACAAGGTTAATGTTTGTACTTTTTGTAGAGGTGGGGTCTTGCTATGCTGCCCATGCTGGTCTTGAACTCCTGGTCTGAAGTGATCTACCAACCTCAGCCTCCCAAAGTGTTGGGATTACAGGCGTGAGTCCCCATGCCAAGACTAAATTATGTTTTTAAATGGTTCTTCTTGTTACTGTTTTGCTGGTAGATGTTAGGAGGTCAAGGACAGAACACTGAGACCAGCTAAGTGGCTATAAAATTCCACATAGAGATGATGGTTTGTTAGATCAAGGGGACTCTGAGGAAGTGGGGAAAAATTGTCGAGACCTGACAGAATATTCTGGAGAATTCGATAATGAGGTATGAGCAAATGAAAGGACTTAAGGATGATTTCAAGTTTTTTTTTGGCCTGAGCAACTGAAAGAATGAAGTTACTATTTACTAAGATATGGAAACTTTGAAGGGGAAGGCATATAGAGGGTAGTCGTGATATTTTCTGACCAGATAGGGATGGACTGGTGTGAGGTTGTAGGGAGGATTCTTAGAAGGAACACAGTGAGACAATAGGGGACTTTCTCAATTTCTGCAACCATGAATTTGGAGGCAAAGACAGGAAGTCTAACTGAGAGCATGCAGAGTTTTATGGCTCCTTCTTGAAACTTTCTGAAGACAGGAAGACTAGAAGAGGATCCATTCAAGTAGAACTCCGTTTTGACTATTGCTGATGGAATGTGAAAGCCAAAGTAGCTGTGACTAGATCAATCTTTTCGAGTCTTTTATCTCACAATAATCTGGTGAAACCTACGCACGGCAATTGGGAATAAAAAAACTTGAAATTATTCCTTGAGAACAGTTTAGTTACTTCCTGAGCAGAGAGCTATCAATTAATATTTTGCTATATACAGGGTGTTTCTCTTCACAATGTTTGGCTTTAGTCTTCTCAAGAATGAGCTGGAATCTTGTTCTTGTTTTTGCTCTCATAGTCTGCAGGAGTTGCAAATAAGACACTCCGCCTAGTCTCCTCGATTCAGTTTTATAAGATGAGGGCAAATGCACTCATCAACACCACCCATATTAAAGGATGTGGGTTACACACTACATCCTTTTCTACAAGTGGTCAACTTGTAGAAAAAACATTGAGTATCTACCATCCATGAGGGATTTTTTATACACTCTTTATGCTGAGGGTAATGGTCAGAAAACTTGTTTTCACTCATCTTTTTGCAGGTCAAATGTGATGGTGTCATGACTGACTTTGGGAGTTCAAAGGAGTTGCCACATATTGATTGGGAGCTCTGCAAAAATGAAAATTGCCCCAGTTGTATTTCAATATATTGCTACATGCACTTAGTTATCTTATTGTACTTGCCCTTCATAACAGCTTATGAGTCAAATGTGACATATATGTATTAGCCTCATTTACAGAGATGAAAAGGGGACTCAGAAGTTCAATGACATGCTTCACGTGGTATAACCAAAAAGTGAAGTGATCAATATTAAACCCAAATTCTGTGATTTCAAAAAAGTTTCCCTTATAGCAACACAAGAATGTTTCTATTTCATTTTTTTTTCTTAAAAGTGATTCATACACCATTTCTTTTGAAAGAAAAATAATTTCACATTCTTTGTGTCATTGTATATCTTTCTTGTAGTGTAATGCAATTCAAACATTTTACACACACACACACACACACACACACACACACACACACGTCTCCTGTGTAATGCTTCTAAAACTTTTGACAGTTTGACAATTGAGAGTAAACAGACAAATTGCTTTTTTTAAAAAAACCACAGCACAACTAACCTAATTATATCAACGTACTTCCATTGAAGAGATACTGGACTTTATTAAAAACCTTCCTGTATAGATACATTTCAGTCCTAAGTGGCTTCACTGATTACATTTTACCAGTCTTTATAAAGGAACAAACTAATCTTACACAGTCATTTCTAAGGAAGTCCTTGGCAGCACACAAAGGCAAGATGTAATTTTAAAAGCACAAAGGTTAGAGAATTGAAACTGTCTCTATTTATAGATCACTTGATTATGAGTAAAATTCTAAGAAATTCTCAAAATCCATTAGATTTGTAAATGAATTTACAAAGTTTGCAAAATAAAAGACCTGTGTAACAATTTAATCAATTACTTTTCTATGTATTAGCAGCAAACAATTTAAATATAAAACTTAAAAATCATCCTTTTAATTTTTTTGAGACGGAATCTCGCTCTGTCGCCCAGGCTGGAGTGCAGTGGTGCCATCTCAGCTAAATGCAGCCTCCACCTCCCAGGTTCAGGCATTTCTCCTGCCTCAGCCTCCTGCATAGCTGGGATTACAGGCACCCGCCACCAAGCCTGACTGATTTTTGCATTTTTAGTAGAGACGGGGTTTCACCATGTTGGCCAGCCTGGTCTCAAAACTCCTGACCTCAAGTGATCAACCTGCCTCGGCCTCCAAAAGTGCTGGTATTACAGGTGTAGGCCACCACGGCTGGCCAAAAATTGTCCTTTTATATTACCATAAAAAGCAAAATTTTAGAAATACAGTTACAGCTAAGTGTTTTTTTTTTTTTTTTTTTTTTTAGACGGAGTTTTGCTCTTGTTGCCCAGGCTGGAGTGCAGTGGTGCCATCTTGGCTAACTGCAACCTCTACCTCACAGGTTCAGGCAATTCTCCCACCTCAGCCTCCCAAGTAGCTGGGATTACAGACATGCACCACAATGCCCGGCCAATTTTGTATTTTTAATAGACACCATGTTTCACCATGGTGGTCAGGCTGGTCTTGAACTCCTGACCTCAGGTGATCCATCTGCCTAGGCCTTCCAAAGTGCTAGGATTACAGGCGTGAACTACCGTGCCTGGCCAAAAATTGTCCTTTTATATTACCATAAAAAAACAAAATTTTAGCAATAAATTTATACCAAAGTTGTTTTTGTTTTGTTTGTCATTGTTGTTGTTTTTGAGACAGAGTTTTGTTCTTATTGCCCAGGCTGGAGTTCAATGGCATGATCTTGGCTCACTGCAACCTCCACCTCCCGAATTCAAGCTATTCTTCCTGACTCAGCCTCCCAAGTAGCTGGGATTATAGTCATGTACCAGCACGCCCAGCAGCTAATTTTGTATTTTTGGGAGAGATGGGGTTTCATCATGATGGTCAAATTGGTCTCGAGCTCCTGACCTCAGGTGATCCACCTGCCCCAGCCTTTCGAAGTGCTGAGATTACAGACGTGAGCCACTGCACCCAGACCTTACATTGTTTTATTTATTAATTCAATTTATTACTATTATTTTTTGAGACGGAATCTCACTCTGTCACCAGGCTGGAGTGCAGTGGCGATTTTTCGGCTCACTGTAACCTCTGCCTCCTGAGTTCAAGTAATTCTGCCTCAGCCTCCCGGGTAGCTGGGACTACAGGCGCATGCCACCGTGCCCAGCTAATTTTTCTATTTTTGGTAGAGACGGGGTTTCACCGTGTTGGCCAGGATGGTCTCGATCTCTTGACCTCCTGATCCACCTGTCTCAGCCTCCCAAAAGTGCTGAGATTACAGGCGTGAGCCACCGCGCCGGCCTGTTGTTTTAAATTGAAAAATAGAAAATATTGCTGACAACAACTTAAAAATACTTTACTAAATGGAGACACATATAATGCTTTTATTCTAGATGATTCAGTATCATTTAGATATATTCCTGCAAAACTTACCCTAGACATTGTAAATAATTGCCACCCAATCTCTATAGATTTTTTAAATTAAAATATACAAGGTTATTCTAAATTTAGGATGTTACTATCTATCAAATTCTTAATTTAGATATTCTATTTTCAATTGTAGAATGCTTATTTTATTATATCATAAAAACATCCATATTTTCATTTTTTCTTACTATTTTCTTTATTTCAGAACTTCTCAACTTTAGGGCTACTGATATTGTGAGATGAACAATTCTTTGTTGAGGGGAAGTGTGACCTTGTGCACACTGGGATATTTAACAGGATTCATTACCTCTACTCACTAGATGACAATCGAACCTTCTTCCGTACTTATGACAACCAAATACATCTTCAGGAATTTCCACATATTTTCAGAGGAAAAAAAGTTACTCTTTTTTGAAAACGACTGCTTTATTTTATTAAAATATCAATGATTTTCAAAGTTCGTGTGTGTGAGTCTGCATGTATGTATTTATTTATTCTATTATTTGGGTAACTTATGATTTGTTTCCATAGTCTTGCTTTTGTCTGAATTTTTAGTTTGAAGTGCTTGTCTCTTGTCATGCCTTAAGTTCAATATATGGTTTATTAAATTTAGTACTCTGTTTACTTTAAAAATGGTAGTATAAGATCAGCATTCTTCCAAGAGAGGTCCATTTTTGCCTCCTGTGCACTATTTTATTCTTTGAAATGCTTAACTCTCTAGTCCTTATTGCTTTCAGAGATCCCTTTTACATTTAAAGAAATATATATATATATATATATATATATTCTCTATACTTTTTAATTTAATCTCAGCAAGGATAGTGTTTTGCATTACTACTTTCATCTTACCCAGAAGTAGATGTAATCTTTTTATTGTTACTGATTTATTTATACTTAATTCTAGGTAAGTCCCTGAGATGTGTAACTCCTACCTCATAAATAAATTCCTAAGCTGGATTCTTGTATTATGTTAATAATATCAGTTTATATTTCCCCAACCAACTTCTATGTGATTTCCAAAGTTTTTATTTTTTCTTTATATGGTTTTATTTTCTTAAGAATTTCTCTTTTTTATCTTTAACTCAATTTGAATCATTTAATAGGCACTTTTAGTTGTTTAAAATTTTGTGATCTTGGGTTGCTAAACTAATGCTTATTATTTGTTCCTGTTGGGGTTCCTCTGCCAATTTTTTCAACAGGGGTCAGGACAAATTTTACTTTATCACACATGGGAAATTTATAAATCCACCATCAGCAAGTGAAGAGAAACCATGTAACTTTATCCCTTTTCTACCCACAAAGATGTGTATCAAGATCTGTATAATCATCTAGACAGAAGTTTTGCTGTACCTTCCGTTGGAGAGAGCATAACTTGCTAGCAAGTATTTTTAATGAGAAAAAATTCATAGCACAGTCTTATCAGTCAATATGGTTTGGCTGTGTCCCCACCCAAATCTCATCTTGAATTGTAGCTTTCATAATCTCCACGTGTCATGGGAGGGACCCGCTGGAAGGTAACTGAATCATGGGAGATGGTTTTCTCATGTTGTTCTCATGACAGTGAATAAGTCTCATAAGATCTGATGGTTTTATAAACGAAAATTCCCCTGCACATGCTCTCTTGCCTGCTGCCATGTAAGACATGACTCTGCTCCTCCTCTGCCTTCTGCCATGATTTTGAGGCCACTCTAGTCACGTGAAACTGTGAATTAATTACACTTTTTTCTGTGGAAGTTACCCAATCTCAGGTGCGTCTCTATTAGCAGCATGAGAACAGACTAACACATCAGTGATAGCCTTGCTGTGATTTGGGTTATATTTAATATCGTGCATTGTAAAGAAATGTCCTTATTGACCATTTCTCTGGGTTCACCTCAGAAAAATGGGGACAAAATAGAACAGATTTATTCAAATCAAAGGTTTATGTCCCACATACTTTTGTATATTTACTACTGCAATTCCTGGACAAACTCAATATTTTTGTTGACAATGAATAATCACAAACAATATACTTTTATGAGTACGATAGAGTAGATTCTTAAAGTTTGCATTGTAATAAATCACATCAGTTTTTGCTCACCTTCAACATTTTCTACTTCACCTTGATTTTATAATCTCATTATCTCTCAGAAGAAAGTTCCTCATCCTGACCTTGATGTTGAGACTTGCTTCTTGTCTTCTTCTACAGAGGAATAGAATATTTCAAATTATCAAAGATGTTACAGACCTATTAGAGCTGCAATGGACATTTTTATGATTGACATCCTCAAAAAGTTATTTTCAGTTTACTTTTTTATTGATTTTATTGTCAATATTTGACCGTGTTTTCAAACAACAAAGAAAGTTAAAGTAGGTACCATATGGGTTTTCTTGTTGTTGTTGTTGTTAGTTTAAATAATTCACAAATATATTATCATTAATACCTAAAGAACTATTTATCTAGACATCTTTAAGAATCACAGCTCTGAGAATACTTAGAGTATTTCCTTCACATGTATAAATTAATTCTTTCAACAGATATTTTATTATGCACTACATATCTAACCCTAGGAATATCAAAATGGTTAAAAAACTCTGACTTAACTGATCTTACACTATTGTGAGTAACAAATAAACAAGTAACATATAGTTAAAGGCAATATAGAAAAAAATCAAGGAGATAATAAAGGACTTGTAAATATCATAAGATTATTGTTTCAAAAAGTATAATCAATGAAGATGTTATTACACATGTTGTGTGAATATTGATATTTAACATCAGACAAGGGATATAAAAGGATATATTTTATTTGGGATTGTTAAATTTCATGAGTCAGTTGAGTTGCATGTTTTTTAGTCAGATGTTAAATAGTTACACCCCTATCATCACAAAGTGATGCTGCTTCACAATTATCTGTTTATAGAAAAATGCATTGGTTTAAATTAATCCTAGCATAGTAAGAAAATATCTGTCACTGAAAAACTAAAATTGTAACTACAAATAAAACTTTCTAATTTTCTTGATGAAATAATGCTTTAGCCAAATATTATACAAATCCTGTAACTTGTAACTCTCTTATGAAACAGGAAATTCACTGATTTATTTCATATATTTAATAGTCTTAGACACACACACAGAGATATATGACAATTAGGAAGCTGTAATTCCCAAATGGCTATCTTTTATAATTCATGTCATCTACAAATTTATTCTGCATGATGAGAATAATTTGGTCTATTTCCAATGAACACAGATTTCTGATCCACAGTAGCACAGAAAAGCTCATTTCGATTAGATCTAATCTAATATTTTTCCAAAAAGTATCAATACAATACGAAGTCTAGTTTTGTACTACAAACTTGTTTTTAATTGTAGAATATATATTTTTTATTATTATACTTTAAGTTCTGGTGTACATGTGCAGAATGTGCAGTTTTATTACATAGGGATACATGTGCCATGGTGGTTTGCTGCACGCATCAACCCATCACCTACAGTAGGTATTTCTCCTAATGTTATAAATCTTTTCCTCTGTCATTTGTTCTCCTCAGTTATGCTTATTTTACACTTTATTAGCCAAAGCACATGGAATGTCATTAGAGTATGTATAAACAGTCTGATATTTCTCTGAGTTTTAAAAAAAACTTTTGTAACAGATTTTGTATGAGGTTATGGAAGAATAAACAATTGATGACTTAATCAAATTTATTTAATTAATTGCTGACAAATATTGCCAGTATTCTTGATGACAATTGAGTACTTCATGCAAAGTTTCCAGATGATACGAAAATAAAATAGGTAGTAGCCAATATTACAACTATGGGGAAAAATAATTAGAAATAATGAAAACTAATTGCATCAGAGAATAGCTGTCCTTCATGTCTTTTTTTCTCTTTTTAATTTTAATAAAATAACACATTCCACCTTAAATCATGGAAGAGCATCATTAGAAATTATATTTCGGTGTCTTTTAAATAATTCTGAGTAGCCATGACAATAAATCCTGCCTGTTATTATGTGATTAGAAGTGATGATGCAACTTCTGTTTTGCTTCTATAAAGAATTTTCCCTGGACAATGTTTCTCCCTTTTCTCTCGGCTAGGATAGGAAAAAGAGTAGAAAACAGGGCTTGACAATGGTAGGGTCTAACCTTATAATACTCATGTATGTGATGCAAAAGTAAACTTCTATTTTAATCTACTGTGTGGGTGGTTCTTTGTGAGAAGCTCAGCATATCATGTCACCTAAATGTTGTAGGAGAAAAAGAAGTTAAGTGCCATACCATTTTTTTGCTTTGTTTGCTTTTTTAAAAAATTTATTTTATTTATTCATTTATTTATTTTTCTGAGATGGAATCTTGCTCTGTTGATCGGGCTGGAGTGCAGTGGCGCGATCTTGGCTCACTGCAACCGCTGCCTCCTGGGTTCAAGCAATTCTTTTGCCTCAGCCTCCTGAGTAGCTGGGATGACAGGTGCCCGCCACCACGCCCGCCCAGCATGGTGAAACCCTATCTCTACTAAAAAATGCCATATCATTTCTAAAACACTCGCACACACACACACACACCCCCCCACCCCCACATACATACACACAGAGAGAGAGAGAAACACTACTGTGTTTTCTCTGGTGTAATTATTAGCAAATTATTTCTCTGGTATAATTATTATTTATTATATAATTATTTAATATTAATAATTATATAATATTTAATATAATTATTATTTCTCTGGTATAATTATTAGCAAGTTATTTCTCAAACAGATTCATAATTTATCTCTTACCTAGTTGCAATGTAAACTATGTACTTCCCATTTCCCCTCAAGAAAAACTACCTCTCAACAAGCATGTATATATACACACACACACACACACACATATATACATACAGTTGACCGGTATATATAAGTTTTGAGTGGCAATTTATATATACTATTTATTGGGTTAAAATAAATATTTATGGTTAAATATTCATATTATAAATAATAATTATATTCATATAATATATTACATATATTTACATAATATATAATTTAATATAAATTTATATAATAATATGTAATATATGATATATAAATACCATTATATATAATATACTATTAATATATAAATATAGTAATTATATATAATTGTAATATAATTATTATAATTTTATTTATATTATAGCATAATATATTGTAAGTATATTATATAATTATAGTATAGCATAATATAATTATATAAAATAGAAATTGAATTATTGATTATATAATATTTATACAATAATATTATAAAATATTGTTAAATAGACTCAAAGTCCAAAGAGCTCACAGTCTTCAAGGCTTATTGTCTTGGAATCTTGAAGTCTCCCAGTCCCACAGACAACGATCCAGCAGTGTTCAAGTTTAGAAATTTATGGCCTTTATGTTACATGGTGAAATAGTCTCACAAATTTTGGTACAAGGGGTTTCTTGGAAGGAGAGGGCAGATAGAAATCAAGACCACATGTTATCATTGTTCAACTCTCACTTATCAGTGAGAACATGTGGTTTTTGATTTTCTGTTCCTGTGTTAGTTTAAGGGGATGATGACTTCCAGCTTCACCCACATCTCTGCGAAGGACGTTATCTCATTCCTTTTTTTATAGCTGCATAATACTATTCCATGGTGTATATGTACCACATTCTCTTTAGCCAGGTTATCATTGTCAGGGGGTTGGGTGGTGAGGAGAGGGAAACCATTAGGACAAATAGCTAATACATACTGGACTTAAAACCTAGATGACAGATTGATAGGTGCAGCAAACCACCATGGCGCACGTATCCCTATGTAACAAACCTGCACGTACTGCACATGTATCCTGGAAGTAAAACATACATATATATAAAAGAAAGAAAGAAAAGAAATCAATACCATGAACTTGGCATTTTGTGAAAATTCAAAACTTTTAGCCCTGAGACTTTGAAACTGTGGGATCACTTTATAGTCTAACTCTGCTTCTTAACAAAATTTCCATGTGAGGGAATTAAGGAAGGGAGAAAATTTTGTTATTTTCCCCCGTGTGTGTGTGTGTGTGTGTGTGTGTGTGTGTGTGTATTTGGGATCCCTTGATATCAAATGTGATATACCAGCTTACGATTTGACTGATGTTTATATGATTTCTATTTGTCTCAACAAAGACTTACTAGGTGGACTTGCTCTTTCACCTCTTCAGCTTCAAACCTCAGCAACTGGTACCAGCTATTCATGCATTCTGCATCATTCACACAATTTGCTTAGCTAGAGAGTGTTTTATTTGCAGATTAATTATTGCATTTTTAAAGGTTTTTTTTGCACCTACAGCTCTTTAACGGCTTTAATGGAAAAAAAAATATCATCATTTCATTTATGGTTTGTCCAGAAATGTTTGTCTACTAAGAAGGTGAGAATGCTTTTTATCTTTCTAAACACTAATGGGAAGCAAACCCTCTTCTAACAGTTTGGTGTGTGTGAGTGTGTGTGTGTGTTTATATATGTTTGCTATTTTGTAGGCTTTAATTATGAGTTTTTGTGTGATGTACTAATTTTATTTTGTTTGTGCGATGTTATTCTCATTGACAGTTTTCGTGTCACCTTCAAATTGGTATCTAATGCCACCTTTAGACTATGCCAAATTGTTGTATCAACAACATTTTATTTCTGGATCTTCTCTGCTGACCTACTCATCTATTTATTTATTTCCATGAGTGTGTCAATACCACAATGTTTTGTAATCGCTCTAGAATTAACAATATCTTGATAAGTCATTGGAGAATACTACTTTTTTTGTTCTCCTTTAATAAACTATCTTGAGTATCACAAGAGACTCAGTCTTCAAAATTTATTTTATGATTGGGTCATAAAGTTGGAGTTCTTCAGATCAAATTGAATTTACAAACCTATTTGTGGCTATTAATAGCATGTCTTTATTAGTCTTTTAGAAACATTAGGTATCCTTCTATATCTCTGAATGTTCCTGTATGTACTGCAATGGACTTTTATTGTATTTTCCATATATTTCTTGATATTTTAAAAGTTTTATACTTTAGGGAGTCTAATGGTATGCTGCCTTTCCTCTTGTGCCACATCAATTGCTGTTGAATGTATGCCATTAATTTTTATCTGTTATTTTAAATTCTGACATCTTTCTTTCTTTCTTTTTTTACTTTAAGCTCTGGCCTACATGTGCAGAATGTGCACGTTTGTTACATAGCCATAGTGGTTTGCTGCATCTATCCCATCATCTAGGTTTTAAGCACCGCCTGCATTAGGTACATGTCCTAATGCTCTCCCTCCCCTTGCCCTTTACCCTCTGACAGGCCCCATTGTGTGATCTTCCCCTCCCTGTGTCCATGTGATCTCATTGCTCAGCTACCACTTATGAGTGAGAACATGTGGTGGTTGGTTTTCTGTTCCTGTGTTAATTTGCTGAGAATGATGACTTCTAGCTTCATCCATGTCCCTGCAAAGGACATGAACTCATTCTTTTTTACAACTGCATAGTATTTCCTGGTGGACAAGTGCCACATTTTCTTTCTCCAGTCTATCATTGATGGGCATTTGAGTTGGTTACAAGTCTTTGCTATTGTAAATAGTGCTGCAATAAGCATACGTGTGCATGTCTGACACCTTAATTCTTATGTTTTCTATCACTCTGTTAAACATCTTGTATTTAGTATGCAGATAAATGTCCTTTAAAAATTGTGAAAGTTTTGCATCTTTATTTCTAAAACTTTTGAATTGTGCCTTTACTTATTATTTTTATTAGCTTGGACCATCAAGATGAGGTTGGTGGAATGAATAATTGAATTTAATGATATGGCTGCTAAAGTTCTCACTTTATTTCACATTTTATTAATCTATTTAATAGATACCTTAAAAGGATGAATTTCTCATTAGTAATAAGTATTAAATTTTATTAGAATATTTTTAATATCTGTTATGAAAACCATATGGTATATTTATTTTTATCTGTTAACAGATATATTATTTGGCCTTGATTATGTTAATCCTGTTGGTTTTCATGAAATTGGCATTATTTATTAGTGACAGGTTAAAAAATATCTTTCTTTCTTTCTTTTTTTTTTTTTTTTTTTGATGGAGTTTTACTCTTTCCCCAGGATGGTGTGATCTTGGCTCACTGCAACCTCTGCCTCCCGGGTTAAAGTGATTCTCCTGTCTCAGCTTCCTGAGTAGCTGGAATTACAGGCGCTTGCCACTACGCCCGGATAATTTTTTTGTATTTAGTAGAGATGGAGTTTCACCACGTTGGCCAGGCTGGTCTCGAACTCCTGACCTCAGCTGATCCACCTGCCTTGGCCTCCCAAAGTGCTGGGATTACAGGTATGAGCCACTGTGCCCAGCCAAAAAAATGTATTTCTTAAACCACCTACAATTGTGTCTTTCTGTAGTGTTGTTTTTTTTTTTTTTTTTTTTAACTGTGGCTTAGATGTACTCATTATATATTTTGTAGTATGCCAAGTTTAAAATTGCATATTTTTCTAAATGTTTTCATTTTTCTCTTTAAAATTTATAAAGATTTGTCATAGTGTTATTTTTAAGTATTTAAAATTCTTAAATGCAGTTCAATTTATTACCTTTTCTTTCTGTATTGTCATTTACTTGTCCCTTCTGCAATGCTTTCAACATCAACATCTGATCTCAGTTATTGCACTCCATCTGTGCACGTAGTTGAGTCACAATTTGCAAAGAGACTCTGGAGAAGGTTTCTGAAATCTAAGTATCAGAATGTTCACTAAATTACAATGCCTAGTGAAATGGAGGGATCAAACATATATCACTTTTTTAAGACCAGAAATGAAATATTAATAATAAAAAAAAATTGTCCTCAGTATTTTCTTCAAGTATTCCATTCCTGTTTCAGCAGGTTTTATTACTCAGTCTCAGAAACCTACTGCACTTTAAGTGATGCATTCAGATAAGCCCCAGCGATTTGGAAACTACTGACAGGTTACTGCACTTTAGAGTAAGAGCTGAGAGTAGGGTTCCCATCAAAATTCGAATGAAGCTCAGTAAATATCAGTTGTTCTTTGTCTCATCTATTTCTTGCATATGGGAACAAATAAACTAAAATTGGTTAAGTTGAAACTTTTGGCCTCAAACACTCATGAATAAAAGATCACATCAACTGTAAATTGCCTCAGAATTTAGAAACAATTAACTCCTAGCCTCCTTTTCAAATAAGTGAGCAGCAGGCCCTGGACTTCTGGGATGACAATGAAAGTGGAAAACAAACCCAGAAGTAGATTCCTAGGTTCAAAAATCTTTATGGAAAGTACCTGAAGTGTGAGCACCTCTCCTTTCTCAGTCCTAGTTTCTGGAAGTTCATCCACAAGAGATTTGGAAGCAGATTCAATGATGTATGCCAGATATTCATCACACAATCTTTACTTAATATTGATTCTGGTTCAAGTTCACCAGAGATGAGAAAAGTAGTCTGTATTCAGAAAATCCCTCTCTTGAATATTTAGACTTAAGTCACTCTTTGTACCTGTCATATCCATCCCTTCCAGCCTTTATGCTTGTTTTTGTGGCAAACTGCTACAAAAATCCTCCACACACCTTTCTCCTAGTTGTTGCTCACTGATTTGAGTTTCTTGTCTTAATTAGTGTCTTTTAATTATTTAATGATCAATTCTTCAAGGTCTCACTCTGCCACCCATGCTAGAGCGCTGTGGTGTGGTCATAGCTGACTATAACCTTGAACTCCTGGGATCAGTCCATCCTTACACTTCAGCCTCTTGAGCAGCCAGGACTACAAAAGCCCACCATTTTTTTTTTAATTTTCTGTAGAGACAAGGTCTTCCCATGTTGCCTAAAATGTCCTTGAACTTTTGGTCTCAAGTGATTCTCCCACCTCGACCTCCCAAAGTAGTGGGATTCCAGGCATGAGTCAGCGTGTCAGGCCAATTCAGGTTTAATCTCACATGCACTCAATACTGGCAGTGTAATTTGAAGTTCCTATCACCATGGAAATTTGAATGGCAACATGTGTGGCTACAATTTTGATTTGGACATTTCTCTCCAACTAGTGTGAATGATAAGGTACTTTTGATTGCACTGATTCCTCTGATTCAAGTAATATAAATTATGCCAAACTCATCCTAAATTTCTTGTTTAGTCTCCTTTCCAAGGTGACATCTGGATTACCCTGACTTTACTTAATTTACAAATTCAACTTGTATTTCAATTAGCTAACATTGATGCCTTGCTTCTCTGATTCAATGGGTACATTCTGGAATCAATATTAAACTCCATAGCAATTTCTCATTCTTAGAGTTTTCTTCTTTTTCTTCTTTTTTTTTTCTTTTTGATGGAGTCTCACTCTGTCTAGAGTTTTTCTATACATAGTATTTCTACTCGACCAAATACAAAAATAAAATTTGTTTCCGTGGCTCAAAATACAGAGCACAAGATTAATTAATATGTAGAAGTTGGAGAGAAAAATACGAAAGATAAGAACTTGTTTTCTGTTTTCAACTTGAGCCGGGTTTCTAAAGCATAGGGTCTATTTTATTAACAGTGCAAGTGAATAAAATTGGTTGAATAGTTTTATTGGAATTAAAAGGATAATAGAAGAGTCTTTCACCTTTAACTACTTGGCTTATAGAGCTCTTATTTACAGTGCAGATAGTTAAAACCAGGGGCAATCGACATGCATTGCATGCACGGTTTAGCAAAGGAATATTTAGTAGTCTTCCTTTATCATTCTTTTCCCACGTCTGTAGAGTTTACAGATCCTGGACCACTGCAGACTTTGGCCTTTTTCAGGGAATTAATCTGATAGGATTCAGTGCTGCTAATGTCTGAATTCTTACACAGAAAAAAAAAAAAAAGGCCAAATTCATTTTTATTTTTCAGGATACCTCTTTTATTTTCTATATAGAATTGAAATAATACTGGTTTCTCCAGGGACAGTGAGTGACAGAAAATTGATAACATATTCTGTGAATAGTGCTGAAAAAGGAGAAGAAATATATTCTCATTGACTATTCAAAGTCTAATTGTTTGAGGAGTTTGGATCAGTAAATTGTAGGAGTCTGATAAATGTTTTTAATTCTTTGATTAATGAGACAATACATACCTGTACTATGTCCCATATCATTTGTTGTAAAATATCTAGAACACGAACTACCATGGGGTCTTCTTTTTTGTACATACTGTTAAAATTATAGGCATAAATATAATGAATTAAGTCACTTCAAAGGGTTTTAAGCCATTCTTAATTACTACATACAATAATACTACAAATCTTTAACGTATATTTTTTGGATAAGATATATCTCTACCAAGAAAGTAGACTGAGCATGTGGTAAGAAGGATCTGATAGATAATGCTATAATTACTATGTGTATAATCGTATCTTAGAAGCTTATGCTGATAACAATTTCCACAAAAATATAACTCCTATAATACAGAATATAGTGCCAGAATGGTTTAAAAAATATTTCTCAAAAGCTTCCCGCACACTGACATAATTATATTTTCAGTTAAGTGTTTTAAGTGTATATCATTGTGGTAAATTAAAAAGACAATGTCATTACCACATTATGAGAATGTTCTTGTATGACTACGGTTGGATAAAATACAGTGGTGGTTTCAAAGCCCACTGACAGCAAAGTGATCTCTAGAGAGAAGATTTTCAGTCATTTCATTGCTTAAGAAATCATCTCAAAATTTAGTGGTTTTAACATTAACCATTTAATTATCACACAGTTATATGAGTCCACTGGATTCTTGGGTCTGGGACAGGTCAGCTGATAGCTGTGGGGCTTTCCAGATATATATGTGTTTGTATATCTAGATATACATATATATAGATATACATATATACATATACATACAAACATATATATATATATATATTTGCTATCATCTGGTGGGTCGTCTTGCATCCAGACAATCAAGGGTATCCTCATTCACATCTGTGGCTCCCACAGGCTATTTAGAGTGACAGAGACACCCGAGTTTTATTTCTCTTGTCATTCAGCAAGCTACTCTGAATTTCTTCAAATACTGATTGTACATTTACAAAAGCTGCAAGGGAAGCCAACCCCAATATACAAGCACTTATCAAGCCTTTGCTTGTGTTACATGTACTATAAAGTCTCATTTCCAAAGAAGGTCACATGACTGTTTCAGGTTCAAGAAATGGAAAATGCCCATCTTCATAGAAAGGGAAGAATTGTGAGCATTTAATATTCAATCACAATTCTCTGCTGGCTGCAATTTGTTTACATTTCTGTCACATGAATAATGTGCTCACTCTTAGTCCAGGGATCCAAAATGTTTCATACGATTCTGCCCTTAGTGTCGAAATACAAAATTCTAGTTAGGTGTAGTGGTTCACGCCTATAATCCCAACACTGTTGGAGGCCAAGGTGGGAGGATCCCTTGAGACCAAGAGTTTGAGATCAGGCTGGGCAACATTGGGAGACCCTGTCTATACAAAAACAAACAAACAAAAAATAACGAGCATCTTGATGCACACCGGCGGTCCCAGCTACTCGGGAAGCTAATGTGGGAGGATTGCTTGAGGCCAGGTCAATGCCATAGTGACATATGATGGTGCCATGTCACTCCAGCCTGGGCAAAAGAGCAAGCCTCTGTTTCAGGGGAAAAAAAAAGTAATCTAAAATCACGCCTAGAAGGCAGACTTGGATACGCTTCCACTGGTCTAAACAGTGAAGTTACCCATGCCCCTCCTCTTCCCCCAAAGACATCCAGTCTTAATGTTGTGCCAGATATATTCATTACATACATGTAAAAACCTTAAAAGTTAAAGGGGGTGATACTTCTTTCAGCTGTTTTACTACAAAATAATAAGTGTTATCATTTTTTTCCATCTTATAATAATTTTCTCACCTTCATTTACAGATTATGCACATTTTTCTAGCATCACGTAGTAGTGTCTTCCCTGCTGTTTCCAGTCTTCACTATCTCCCTTTCCAAAGAAAACACCATTTCTAAGCACAATGTATTTCTCTTAATTATCTGTTGCTGTGTAACACACTACTTCCTAAATGTCAGCGGCTTGAGACAATAATTATGTATGTGGTTCCTAATTCTGTGGGTTTGTTGCAAAGTCTTAACTGAGCCAGCTTAGCTGTTTTCTGCTGTCAATGAATAGCTGGATGATTTGTGGTGAACTAGCTCACATGACTGACAGCAAGGAGGCTTTTGGCAATTTGGAAGAGACTGCCTCTTGCTTTTTGTTATTCAGGAGGTTAGTCTGGGCTTCTTCGCGTGGTAGTTGAAAGGTCAAAACACCACACAGAGAGTAAATCCAAATTCTCAAGTGCTTTCCAAGTCTCTGCTTTTAACATTTGCTTATTTCCATTGGCCAAAACAATTCACATAACCCATATCAATTTAAAAGATGGAGAAATCGATTCCACTTCTTCATAAATGAAATAATTTGTAGTCATTTTTGCTATTTATCATAGTGGGTTCAGTAAATAAAGAAGAAATAATTTCATTTTTTCCCTGTGAAACTAAACGGACAGAAAATATAAAATGAGACATGTAAGGTCTGCTTCACATATGTGCCATGTATGCACCTCTTGGGCCTTCTAATTCCTTGAGCTCTTCATCAGTCATACAGTTTTCTTCTTCCACACTTCATAGTTTAGTGTTCTCATAGTTTGGTGTTTATTATTGCCAATTACTCCACCATCTCCAGAAATTTAGATTCATGGAATCTCAGCTATGATTTAAAATTTCTATCTTTGCAGCTTATTTCTTTTAGTCTTCCCACTTGAAACAAAAACAAAAACTTTGACTTCACCTTGAACTCCAGTCCATTAACTCTATCACATTTTCCACTCTTCATCCTCCCCTCCTTATACCCAGCTTAGAATTCATGATATGTTAATATAATTACTTCTTTTCAGATAACTTCAATTTTACTTCCATGTTTAACCTGAGTAAATCCCATACCCAGGAAAACCTATTTCTATATAACCTTCGAACTACATCAGTGAATTTGAAAGCAACTAACTTTGCTTACGCACACACACTCATATGCACACACAGTAGTACGGACCGGTCTCACTTTAAATTTGTAACCACAAGCACCGAGTGTAGGCTCAGGACTTCTTGGCAAGCCTATTGCAGTTCCTAGCCAATTCACATAACTGCTCAGTGAAAAATTTCTTCACTCCCTATTTTAAGCTAACATTATTATTTTACTGAGAATATAGTACAACTTAAAAGTGAATTCCTGGACCTATATCACCAAATGAACCAATCCACTGGAATCTATAGGCCCAACCATTCTTTGCCTTTCCTCACAATGAATACATAGCCAGTGTTTATATCTAAGGTCACGCCCTCTGTTTGTACACTGAATCTCATTCTAACTTAGCAAATCAATGTGTTCCCTTTGGTAGTTATTTCTTCTCTCTCATGCCATGGCATATTTAAATAATTTATTAGATCAGTTCTATCACTATTTAACTTAATGCATACTAATCAAATGTAAAATTATGCGAATTCCTTATTTACTTGTCCCTGTGTGTTAAAAAATACTTTAAAGTTATCTGTATATACATGTAGACACATACATGTACACACATACATACATACATAAATATATTCACTATTATTGACTATTTTATTCTCACTGTACCTCTGCAATTAAACATTCATCAAGGTCAAACCACTCAAACCATTCTTGTCAATCTCACCATTTTTAAATTCTTGAAGTAAACTTGGTACCTTTCAACAGTCTTTGACAAAGGTGATAGGTGCCTCTTTCATTAACCACTTTCTTCACTTGTTTCCTGGGTCATAAAAGTCTTATTTTTCATACAATTTACTAACTACTCCTTCTCCCCCCATTCTCTTCAGTCTCTAAGTATTAGAATATATTTCCAATCAGTAAACATTAGGATTATTCAAGACATGACTAGAAATTATTTTCTCCCTATGACTCACTATGCTCGTAGCAAATTTCCATGGCTTTAAGTAACATGTATTGATTAATTAGTCCTGAATTTATATAGCCAGTCCCCATTTGGCCCTAAGCTTTACTTTTGTATCCAACTTTCCACCTAATATTTGTACTTGGATGCCAATCAAACAAGCATCTTTCACATGTCCAAGGCAAAGCGTCAATTTCAGCAATACCATATGCTTGCCACTTTTCTTTGTACCAGTAAGTCACTCTAAAAATTACCCACCTAATCAAAGGGGAAGTAAACAAAAACAAAAATTTCAGAGTCATCTTCATGGTCTTATTTTTTGTATCACATGTTGAACCTACATTTTAAATTCATTCCATGTTAAGAAGATCTTCAAGGGCCAGGCACGGTGGCTCACACCTGTAATCTCAGCACTTTGGGAGGCTGAAGCGGACAGATCATGAGGTCAGGAGTTCAAGACCAGTCTGGCCAGCATGGTGAAACTCCATCTCTACTAAAACAAAAAATACAAAAATTAGCCAGACGTGATGGTGCGTCCCCAGTAGTCCCAGCTACTAGGGAGGCTGAGGCAGGAGAATCACTTGAACCTGGGAGGTGAAGGTTGCAATGAACTGAGATCATGCCATTGCACTCCAGCCTCGGCGACAGAGTAAGACTCTGTCTCATAAACAAAAGATCTTGACTAGCCCTCATGCCACCACTAGCCACTTTTTTTTGGACTACTTATGCAGGTTTCTATTAGTCTCCCTACCACCACCCTTTCTTCTCCACACAGCATCAACAGGCATCTTTTAGAAATAAAAGTAAGATCTTGTTATTTTTCTTCTGCCATCACCCCAACAGTGAGTTCCCATTAAACTCAAATAAAATCGAAAGTCCAAGGTACCATGTGATCTCATCCATGCTTACCTTTGTAACCTCATTTTCTACTTGTTCAACTTTTTTTCAACCACGCTCACTCTATTGGACAACTAAGAGGTATATTTTACACTGTTCCTTAAAGGTTACTAAGAGGTTTATGCCTTAACTGTTCAACTCTCAACTATAGTAATGAATAAAGTCACTCAGCCTTTGATTGACTTTCTTCTGTCTCTCACTATTCTACTTTGGCCTCTTGCTCTTGCTCCAGATGCATCCAAATGCTTTTATCAGCTTTTTTTTTTTTTTTTTTTTTTTCCAGGAAACCCAAACTAAGACAATTCGTGACAGCAGTGGCCCTTATTGTTTTGGTGAATAATGTTGCTCCAAACTCCAATAAACTTCCAACTGCCAGTGGTAAGTGAAGCAATAATTCTTGTCATGTGGTAGCATTATAATTAAGATTTTTACAGGAGATAAATCAGAATTTGGTACAAAGAGAGCATGAAGCATTGGTTTGCATAGTGACAGCATACATTATCAATATAAGAGCAATAGTAATATTAAGGACTGTGCAATTCATTGTCCTTAGTTTAGTTTTAGAAGCCAAAAAAAAAAAAAAAAAGAAAAGAAAATTACAGGCTTAAATTAGCCAGCTATCAACTTAAGGCATACTGTAAAGTCATCCTGGCAGAACAGAGAAGATATTGATGAAAACAAGGCTCAGTATTTAAATATAAAGATATCAGAGTTACAATGGACACTGAATGTTTAACTCCTATGTGTCTCCTATGCCAGAAAAGAGCCCAAATTTGTAGGAAAGGAAGACCTAGGGACCCAGGATGTGCCCAATTATCTGAAAAACCCTGAACATATTGAATTTCCACAGTCATATTCTTCTTTGGAAGAAATAGCTCCCTTCCCATATTAAATGCTGTTCTTACATAGAGCTCTAGTAAAGACCTCATCTGGTTCAGGTGTCTTGCAGGATGATGCTTAGATTATTCAATATCCGACCCTATCTCCTCTCACAGTTTCCTAGTCTCTAAGCAGGGGCAAGTGAAACAGAGCAAAGGCAAGATAATACAGTAATTTCTCCAGGAGGAGAAAGACAAGCACATCCAAATAACTAAAAGATATCATTGATAAGTATTGAAAAATACTAGGGAGCATATGTTGGAATGTATCTGGAAGTTAAGATTTGGACCAGGACTATAAAATAGGTGGCTTATTATTCACACAGGAGCATGCTGTTGTGACTCAATGTTTAATGTCCTGGAAAGGACACCTGTAGACAATACTTAGAATTGCTCTTTAAATTTTAAAAACAATGATTGTCTATGGTGGATGAAATAGAATATTCAGAACAATTTCAGAAGATGAAGGTAGATGAGGAAAATGGAAGAAATCCATTATTTGAGATTAGAAACCCTCCCAGTGAAGTCTGTTTCATGGGAAATTTCAGAGGATATCGTGATCCCCCTTTATTCATTGAGGTTCAAAGATTTCCAGTGGATGCCTGAAACCATGGATAGTACTGAACCCTACGTATACTGTGGCTTTTTTGATCTGATAAGTAAGGTGGCTACTTCATGACTAATGAGTAGGTAGTGTCTACAGCGTGGACACACTGGACAAAGGCATGATTCACTTCCCCGGTGGGACAGAGTGAAATACCATGAGATTTCATCATTCTACTCAAAACGGGGCACAATTTAAATCTTCTGAATTATTTCAGGAATTTTCTATTTAATGTTCTCAGACTGTGATTGATCACAAGTAACTAAAACTGTGAAAAGTGAAACTTCAGATAAGCGAAGATTATTGTATTTCTTTCAATAACAATAAAAAATGAACTGCTAAGATATATGCTGACATTTCTGAGTAGCCCAGGTGTGCCTCCTTCTCTAGGCCAGAGCTGACATTAGAAGACTGCCATGGAACTGAGCTCCCTAGGACCACTGGGTTTGGATTCTGTAATTGAAGAGGCCAGGAGGTGAACACTTATCATCAGAAATAGTTTCAAAGTAACTGTCATAATGGGCATCAAGATTAGAAAGTCAACCAGGCACCTTTACCCACAAGGATGTGCAATAATGACTAATAGATCAGAATATTGCTTAATGTTAAGATGGATGGAAGCTAATTAAGGTGTTAATTGATTTCACTAACCAGAAAAATATTGAAAGCTGCTGAGCAAATATCTAACTTAGCTGCCATATTAAAATTGAGATCTATACCCACTTTTCAGACCAAAGCTAGAAAATTCTACCACAGAGAAAAGGACTTAACTGTATTCACATGATATTGAGATTGCTACTACACAACGGTGGAAGCAAGGACTACATCAGGGTATTGCCTAGGGTGTTCCTGGATGCTTCATGCCCAATGATAACTGTAAATGAACAATTGTAATAGCTAAATCTTAACAAGAATAAGGCAACTAAAGACTCCTACTCTTTAGTTAAAAGAGTTAGAACCCCCTGCCCCCATTTTGCCAAAAATCTATACATTTTGAAGAGTTGGATAAAAATGAGAAAATTCTGAAGTGGATAAATAGTAAGTACAGTCTTAAAAACCACTTACTTAAGCTCATTACAATAAATTTTGTTGCTTAAATATTTCCTAGAGAATGAGGCATGCCACAATCTTGAAGGCTGTAGAATGTATTGGAATTTAAACACAGAAGGACTGAAGGTGATTAGTGCAAAGGTTGGAGTATATTGGATGCTGGGTAGGAGGAACTTTTTACGTCCTATCCAATCTTCCAGCTCACCTTTATGCTCTTGCCATCACCTCAACGAACAGCTGCATCCACAAACAGAGAGTCTGCCTAGGATTTACCACGTCTATTGCTATCGGCCCAAGGGGCTTCTCTTCTACTTTCATGTAAAAAATCTTAGCTATTCTGTGTATTTACAAACCCAAAAATGTGAGTGTTAACCCTAGTGAATCTTGACCAATAATCTATAGGTACTGATGGATTAAATTGCATCTTCTGTGTTCCTTTAGTGGAAGATTCTGAAATCAATTTTACATGATCCCTCCGAGTCCCCGCTAGGATTGAGTCTCATTTTCCTACAGAAGGGTTCAGCTTGCTAACAGCTTAGATTAGCATTTCCTACTTGCCTATTTCACTCTTTTCTGCCTCCCACTCTTGACAAATGGCTCATTTTCAAAAATATTCTTACTGCATGTACATCTTTATCTCAGGTTTTGATTTTGAGTGAATCCAGTTTAAGACACTGGCATTCTTTTTTATTCCTCAAACACATACAACAAACTAATTTCCACCTAAGTTGATGAACTCTTTTTTATTTTTTCCCAATATTCTGTTGCTCACAAGAAACATTGTTTACTTCTTTAATTTATTCTGAACTTTAGCCAAACATCTACTTTATAGCTAGCCCTTCCTTGGATTGGATAGCACTTCGTACTCCCTCATTACTCTTTAACACTGCTTCATTTGCATGTGTATTATATAACTTAGTCACTTAGTTTTAAAAACCGTGAAGTATAACTTTTCCTAGAAGAGTACTTAGCAGTTTTTAGCACTCACGCATCTTATTGTCAGCAAATGACTAACAGTTGTCTATTTTTGACCAAGAATTACGAAGTCCCAAGTATCTCATTCTGTGGTAGAACAACATAACTTACCTAAAATTAGAACATGGTAACACATAAGATTGAATTGTCAAATATGACTCACATGAATTACAGATCTTATGATTGAAACCAATGTCAACTTTATTAACGATATAAGAAACAAACGGGTGAGGCATTTCCCTTGGTGAAATCTGAGGCCTCCTGTGCACCTGTCCTTTGAAGCTCCTTGCTCAATAGCATTAGAATGCTTCCCAATCTCAGATTTAATATGTGGGTGGGTATTGAGTAAGGTATAATGGAGCATTGCTTCACAGGGTAAGCCATTTGGTGAAATAAAATCTTTATTGTATACCTCATTAAATAATCAGCACAGGTAACTGACCCTTTTCTCTAACAAGCCAGTAATCCCAACCCCATAGATCCCAAAACTTTAAGAATAATTGCAATAAGCAAACTAGAGAGAATAGATCTGTTCAGCCCTCAAACATCTTATAGATAAGAACTCTCCACTTCATGCCATAAACTCCATTTGCGTGTTTATAAGGTCTGCTTTCTGACATTTTTACTACAAGATTTGTTTGAGGTTGTTCATTTTTTACAGGCATCACTGCAAGTGAGAGGAAATGAGTTACAGGCGTTGCTAAGTTTTTATGTCCCAAAGCTCATAATATTACAAAGTATAAGAGACAACAACTCAAAAACGGAATAATGGTAGAGAAAATGCAAGCATTGGTCATTTTAATGCTATGTCATGTACATTTTTTTTTCAGTATTTTCATTTTCAGGTGAGCTTGTCTGATATTTGGCATCCCTCCACAAGTAGTAAGTGAGCTGACTTATTGATGTCTCCACTTTGTCAATTATATCAGTCAGAACAGGTGTGGCAAACTGGCTAAAATATTTTATTATTTATACAGAATTACTAGAAAATTAAATGATATAAGAAGTTACCATTTTTCTTTGTCATCATTTTTCCCATGAACACCTCACAAGATGAGATACTAAAGGAAATATCAAAACAAAAACAACCCTTGCTCCATTGATAATTAGAAACCATTGTCTCTGTTGTCACTTGTCTGAGGGGTCACGCTCTTGTCAGTGCCTCCAGGTAGTGAAGTCTGTGACTCAGCTCTGCTTCATCACACTTTGTATTCATAGATTTTATTTTTTTCTTTTGGATACAAAAAGGTAACATAGGCTGACTTTCAGCATATTTTTAATAAATCTTCCTCTTTCTAAATGTATTATTTTCTAGAAATTATGCAAAAATGTCTGTTTTGCTGAGACTTAATCCTTTTCTTTCTAACTTTACTCGATACTTTCTGCTGTTCCTCCAAGAAAGTTAGTTTCACTATGATTATTCTTCCTCCCTTGTAACAAATACCAAAACTACGTATAAAATATAAGCCACAGGTATTGAATATAAAAACATTTTCAAAGGGAGCAAAAGTCATCATTAATAACAGAAAAGTAAATACAGAGGACTATAAAATAATTCTTCAAATAAAATATGACAAATAAACATGTATCACTGTTCTATAGAATGTATTTCCCTATGGGTATAAAAATATAACCACAATTTTATTTGAATTTCACGTGTCACTTCTGTTAATGTATCCTTCTGTTAAAGAAGGGAAAAACTTAAAACACCCATATCACTGAAGTCTTTTTTTTTTTTGTCTTCATGTATTTTGAATAATTCAGTGTTAAACAAAAAAAAAAAAAAAAGAAAAAAAAGTAAGAGAGAAAAAATAAGAAGTAGTATAGGAGAATAACAGACTAAATCAGGAAATTAGATTTAGTGTTTACTTTCTTTACTATACTGAGGTCACTTTTTGTCAATGTCATCATAGATTTTCAGTTATTTTTTTCTATAAGTTAATCTTATGTAAATCTTATATAAAATACATTGCATTCAGTATTATAGCACTACATTGAAATAATTTTTAAAAGTCCAAATCATCTTATCCCCTTTAGGGAGTACAGATATATCTAAATTTGTGTCCCCCCCAAAAAAAAAAACAGACTGCAAAGTTAAGGCCTATGACTCAATTAATTTATGTCGTGGTGATCCCAAGATGCACTGAGATAGAGGGAAATGAGACTAGAAAGGAAGAAAACAAACTTTAAGGAGTAAGTTACTGCCGTGGGCAAATTAGACTCAGTGTTTCTGGAATATTGATCCACCAACTTCTCTTTCATTTTTTAAAGTTTTACTTTATTTTTATTTGACCAATAATAATTCTACACATTTATGGGTTACAATGTGGTTTTGATACGTGTATGCATTTTGTAATTATCAAATCAGGGTAATTAGCATATTCTTCATCACCTCAAACATTTAGTATTCCTTTGTGGTAAAAACATTAAAAATCTTCTCTGTCAGGCATTTTGAAATATATAATAGAATATTAACTATTGCCACTCTACTGTGCAATAGAATCCCAGACCTTATTTCTATCTAACTGTAAGGTTGAACAAATTGACCAACGTCTCCTCTTTCTCCTCTCACCCTTCCGCAACAGCCAGTGATGACCACCATTCTACTCCTTACTTCTATAAGTTCAACTTAAGATTTCACATGCGAGTAAGATCATATGGTATTTGTCTTTCTATGTCTGGCTTATTTCACTTAAGATGTTTACTAGGTTTGTCCATGTTGCTGCAAATGACTGAATTTCCTGTTATTTTAAAAATAGTTGAATGCATATATATGCACACGCACATCAAACTTAACATTTTTTTTCATTCATTAATTGACACTTAGGTTGTTTCTATATCTTGGTTATTGTGAATAATGCTTAAATAAACATGGGAGTGCAAATATCTTTTTTGGGAAACATTTCAAGTTGGGGGATATATACCCTGTAGTGTTATTGTTGGATTATATGGTAATTCCACTTCTACATTTTTTTCAGAATTTTCCAAACTATTTTACACAGTTGCTTTATTAATTTGAAATACCAACAACAGGTTACAAAGGTTTCATTTTTCTCCACACCCTTGACAACCTTGGTTATCTTTCATCTTTTTAATGATAGCCAGTCTAACAGGTATGAGGCCATATCTTACGGTTTTAATTTGCATTGCTTTGATGATTAGAAATGTTGAACAGTTTTTCATGTATCTGTTGGTCATTTGTATGCCCTCTTTTGAGAAATGCCTATTTGTGTCCTTTGCCCATTTTAAGTAGGGTTATTTATTTCGTTTGTTGTACAGTTTTTTTTTGTACATTTTGTGTATTTAGCCCTTCTTTGATGTATGATTTGCAAATATATTCTCCCATTCTCTAGGTTGTTTCTTGACTCTACTGATTGTTTCCTTTGCTATGCAGAAGGTTTTTAGTTTGTTATAATCCCATTTGTTTCTTTTTATTTTTGTTGTCTGTGCTTTTGAGGATATACCCAAAAAGCCTTTGCCCAAATATATGTCATGAATATTCTCCTCTAGGTTTTCTTCTATAAGTTTATTGTTTTGTGTCTGTAATTTAAGTATTTAATCCATTTTGAGTTAACTTTTGTGTATGACCAGAGATAAGGGTCTAATTTCTTCTGTATATGTGTATCTGGTTTTTCCCATACCATTTATTTAAGAGATTGTCCTGTCTCCATTGCCTGTTCTTGACATCTATGTTGAAAATCAGTTTGCTTTACATGCATAAATGTATATGTGGGCTCTCTATTCTATTCAATGGGACTATGAGCCTGGAGTGTATTTTTATGCCAGTACCATGTTTGGCTACTTTTATTTTGTAGTATATTTTGATATCAAGTAGTGCAATATGTTCATCTTTGTTCTTTTAACTCTAGATTGCTTTGGCTATTTGGGATAATTTGCATTTCCAAACATATTTTAGGCATTTTTTTTTATTTCCATGGATAATGCCATTGGAATTTTAATAGGGATTTCATTGAGTCTGTAAATTATTTTGGGCACCATAGACATTTGAATTATATTAATTCTTCTAATCCATGAATGCAGAACATCTTTCTATGTAATTGTTTCTTTTTCCATTTCTTTCATAAATGTTTTAAATTTTCAGTGAAGAAATCTTTCACCTCCTTGGATAAATTTATTATTAAGTATTTTCTGTAGCTATTCAAAATGAGATTGTTTTCTTGATTTCTTTTTTAGACAGTTAATCAGTATATAGATATGCTACTGATTTGCGTATATGGTTTATGTATCATATGACTTTACTGAATTTGTTTACCAGTTCTAACAGTTTTTAGTGGAGTCTTTAGAGTTTTCTCTATATGAGATCATGTCATTTGCAAACAGAGACAATTAACTTCTCTCTCTCCAATCTGAATGCCATTTATTTCTTTCTCTTTTCTAGTTGCTCTAGCTAGGACTTGTAGTACAATGTTGTTGAATAGAAGTGGTGAAGTGGGATACTTGTCTTGCTATGGATCTTAGAAGAAAGGCTTTCAACTTTACTCTGTTTGGTAGAATATTAGCTGTGGGGTTGTTACATAGAGCCTTTATTATGTTGAGATACCTTCTCTCTATACCTAATTCATTGAGAGTTTTTATCTTAAAGAAATGCTGATTGTTGCCAAATCATTTCCCCACATTCCCCACATTTATTGAAATAATATAATGTTTTTGTTATTGATTCTGTTTGGGTGCTTGATTTGCATATTTTGAATAAAGTAGGATGAAGTCAACTTTATTATAGTAAATTATCTTTTTGCTGTGTTGTTTAAGTTGGTTTACCAGTATTGGTTGAGAATCCAGGAATATTGGCCTGGATTTCTGCAGAGGTGTGTGTGTGTGTGTCCTTGTCTGGTTTTAGTATTAGAGTAATACTGGCCTCAAATACTGAGTTTGAAATATTCCCTACTATATAATTTTTGGAAAAGTTTGAGTAGAATTAATATTAATTAATCTTTAAATATTCAGTAGAATTCATCAGTGAAGACTTCAAGTTTAGGATTTTTTTGATGGGTGACTTTGCATTACAAATTCAATATTGCTACTCATTATTGGTATATTCAGATTTAATATTTCTTCATGATTTGGTATTGGTAGGTTGTATGTTTCCAGGAACTTACCCATGTCTTCTAGATTATTTAATTTGTTGTCATACAAATGTTCAAATTTTCTCTTATTATCTTTTGTATTTATGTAACAACAGTTACAATGTCTCCTTTTTCAGGTAGAAATTCTAGAGGTAAATAATACAATGATTGAACTAAAAAAGTCAGCAGAAAGCTTCAGCAGCAGACTTAGTCAAGCAGAAGAACAAATGCATGGGCCAGAAGACAAAATGTTTGAAATTATCCAATCAGATGAACAAAAACAAAACAAAAAAAAAATTAAAAAAGGGAAAAGGATATCTTACATAATAAAAGTTCCAGAATTAGAAGAAAGACAAAAATAGGTATAAAGTATATTTAAAGAAATAGTGGCTAAAATGTTTTCTAATCTGAAGATAAATGCAAACACTCAGTTGTAAGAAGCAAAGAGTTTCCAATCAAATTCAGTACTAAGTGGAGCATATCAATATATCTAATAGTCAAACTACCAACAATCAAAGACAAAGAAAAAATTTGAAATGCAGCAAGATACAAGATACACCACATAAAAGGAAATGCCAATACGGCTATCACAGATCTCTCAGGAGATACCTTACAGGCCAGGAGAAAGTGAAATAATATATTTCAAAGTGCTAAAGCTAAAACACCACCAACTAAGAACACTTTATTCAGCAAATCTATCCTTCACAAATGAAGAAGTGAGAACAGTTTTCCCAAAAAATGCTGGGAGAATTCATCAAGACCAAACCTGTTTTACAAAAAATGTCTAGGAAGTTATTCAAGTTGAAAGAAAAGAATGCTAATGAGTAACACAAAAATATTTGAAAGTATAAAACTGACTGGTAAAAGTAAGTACACAGTCAAATTCACATTAGTTTAAAACTGTAATGATGTATTAATCACATATATTTAGTACAAAGTTTCAAAAACCAAACTATTAAATATAATATAATGACAGTAACTTGTGAAGGGATAGGCAGTAAAAAATAAAAAAAAGTAAATTATGACACCATAAATTCAAAAGTTTGGGAGGGGTTTGGACTGGGGCTAAAATCTAATGATATTTTTTGCAATCAAAGTTAAGCTATTACCAGCTTAAAATTATATGTTATAAGATTTTTTAAAGCTAGTGGTAACCACAAAGCAAAAACTTATAATAGATAAACTGAAAACAAAAGGCAATAAATCAAAACACGCTACTGAAGAAAGCTGCTTAATTCCAAAGGAAGAGAGTAAGGGAAGAAGAAAGAAAGAGAAAGAAGAAAGAATCCACAAAACAACTAGAAAACAACAAAATGACAGTTGTAATTTATCCAGACAGAAAATCTACAAAGAAATATTGAATGTATACTATACTCTAGATCAAACGGACTTAACAAACATTTACAGAACATTTCATCCAGTAGCAGCAGAATACACATTCCTCTGAAGTGCACATGGAACATTTCTTGAGGAAAGATCATATAACAGGCCACAAAACAAGTCTTAATAAATTTAAGAAGGTTGAAGTCATGTCAAGTATATTTTCTGACCACAATGATATGAAACTAGAAAACAAAAACACAATTTTGTAAAATTTAGAAATACATAGAAATTAAACTACAAGCTCTTGAACCAATGTGTCAATGAAATAAGTAAAAATGAAATTTAAAAATTTATTGAGACAAATTGAAATGGAAACAGAACATACCAAAAACCTATAGGGTACAGCAAGGGCCATTCTAAGAGGGAATTTCATATCAACAAATGCCTACATCAGTTAAATAGAAAAATCTCAAACAACCAAATATCACATCTAAAGGCATTAGAAAACCAAGAGCAAACTAAAATCCAAATTAATAAAAGGAAGGAAATGGTAAAGATCAGAGCAGAAATAAATAATATAGAGACTAAATCAGCAATACAAAATCTAAGAAGAATTAATTTTTTGAAAAGATAAAATCAACAAACCTTTAGCCTAAGAATAAAAGATAGAAGTTTCAAAGAAATAAAATCCGAGACAAAAAGAAGGAATTACAGCCTCTTTTCATTTTTGAAGATGACTTCTGAAATTCTATTAAACTCCTGTACTTCTCAGAACCAGACATGCATTTTTCAGGAAGAAAGACCAGATAGTTGAAACAGGAAGCCCTTGGCATAAATGGGAGCTCATTACAAAGCTGCAGGTGAACCCTAGGATATGCTAACGGGGCATTGATAAGGTATTTACAAAGTTTGATGGTGCTAGTGAGTCAATTTGTAAACCTGAATAGTTTCCAAAATGAGCACCATAACTCCAATTTTTTGTTGTAATATATATTTTTAAATCCCTGGTAGAAACCAGGCATTCCATGGTAAATTTTATAATTTCCTTTAAAAGAACATTTTCAAATTGAAAAGATCCATATTTATACTGTATTCCTACTCTGACATCTCACGCTCGTGCCCTATCTGCTATATACATTTCTATCATTTTATTTATTTGAATTAAATTAGGCAGTAGGAGAGGTGTTATTGACAGGATTTCTTCCTCAGCATTGTGTATCCACATATAAAATGTGTTTTGCTCCTATAAACTAGTTGTTATTCTTGAAACTGAGAAAAAGTGTTGACAGATTTTCCCATTTATTGAAATATGTTCAATCTCTTTGTCTTCAATACATAGGATTCTATTTGACATAGCAAATAATTGTAAGTTTCAGCAGCAGGGTTATATTTCTGGGTTTGATTTGTTTTGTTTTGTTTTCTGTAAGAAATTATAGAAGTAGCACTGTCCATTCAGTATTAACAAATTTTTTTTTTTACTCTCACTTGAATTCTCAGGTGTGATCCAGCACTAGTTTTACTTTCTTCTATTACGACTTTAATAATGATAATGATGATTACTGTGATTATTATGGTAAGCATTTTTATACTTGGTTGTGGTTATAGTATTTTACAATTTTGCTCTGCTACATTAGGTCAGTGGTTTGATTCATGGGAACGTTTCAGTCAAGTATGTGTAATAGTTCATAATTATAGAAATTGCATAATTTTAGAAAAGCTTTTTATCTTAGAACAGTTTTAATTTTAAAAAACAGTTTTAAATCTACTGATAAATTAAAAAGGTAGCATAGAAACCCTCCATATTCCTCACTTTCAGTTTCTCCTATTACTATCTTACATTTATATAACATTTATTACAATTAATGAACCGATATTCATGCACTATTATTAACTAATGTCTGCAGTTTATTCAGATTTTCTCTGTTTTAACTCAGTGCCCTTTGCCTTTTCTTGAATCTTATCCAGAATGTTACATTATGTTTGGGTGTTATGTACATTACTCTCTAACAATTCAAGTAACCTCAGTATCCTTTTGCTAAAGAACTAAAATACTGGCCGGGCGCGGTGGCTCACGCTTGTAATCCCAGCACTTTGGGAGACCGAGGTGGGCAGATCACGAGGTCAGCAGATCCAGACCATCCTGGCTAACACGGTGAAATCCCGTCTCTACTAAAAATACAAAAAATTAGCTGGGCGTGGTGGCGGCGCCTGTAGTCCCAGCTACTCGGGAGGCTGAGGCAGGAGAATGGGGGGAACCCGGGAGGCGGAGCTTGCAGTGAGCCGAGATCGCGCCACTGCACTCTAGCCTGGGCAACAGAGCAAGACTATGTCTCAAAAAAAAAAAAAAAAAAAAAGAACTAAAGTACTGTTCTGTTATTCAGAAAAATATTTAGCAGCTTTTAATATATTTTCCACTACATTTTTTGGACCCTTAGCAAGAAGAGAGGGAGGCCGGGCGTGGTGGCTCACGCCTGTCATCCCAGCACTTTGGGAAGCCAAGACGGGTGGATCATCTGAGGTTCAGGAGTTCAAGACCAGCCTGACCAAATGGAGAAATTTTGTCTCTACCAAAAATACAAAAATTAGTAGGGCATGGTGGCGGGTGTCTGTAATCCCAGCTACTCAGGAGGCTGTGTCAGGGAGAATAGGTTGAACCTGGGAGGCAGAGGTTGCAGCCAGCGGAGATCGCGCCATTGCACTCCAGCCTAGGCAACAACAGACTGCAGACTGAGACTCCGTCTCAAAAAAAAAAAAGAAAGGAAAGAAGAGAGGGAAAGCAGGTGCCAGACTTGCGGAGTTAACTACGTCTATCCAAATTGCACATTTAGTATGGACAACTTTCTGAGTCCTCCACCTTAGCCCAGGATCTGTGCATGCCCTCAACTTAGATAAGCATCCTGTTGAGCCACCAGACTGCCTTTCCTTCATTCAGTCACTCATGTATTCATTCATTCTATCTAAGGATCAATCATCTTCATAATGCTATTTTTCCCTATTATAAAATTGTAAATGATAAATATTTGTTGAATGATATTCAGCATAGGTTATCCAATAGCTGAAAATGATTTTCATCTTTGCATTTGTGGATGCTTCCCTGAGTTATTAAAAATATATTTATATATGTACCTGTATTTAAAAGTACCTCTTTTTTACATTTAAACATTTTATATCAATGTTAATTTACAAGGTTATTGAGAAAAAGGAAGGATAATATATTCCTATATAAGGTATTTCTAATCTTATAGACAAACATAAAGATTTTATAAAGTATCCTAATTTTTGAGAAAAAAATAGGAAACCAATTTAAGGAATTGAAAAATGCCATTAGAATATTTAATATTGTTAAAACATGTAAAAAAAATCCTCATCTGTAAAAAGCTTTATGATTTGATGAAAGGGCTAGCTCAATTGAAAGTTGAAAAAGCAAATGTAGGTGGAGGAAACACTAACAAATGACCAGCTAACAAGGTTGATTTTGTATTTCATTCAAAAACTGATATTGAGAATAGACATAGAATATGGCAAGTGTGGGAGCAGAGATGGGATGAATGTTAGGCAAAACACTCCCTTTTCCCTGTGAAAACACAGCAAGACCAGATTTTTAAGGTTGTCCTTTAGTTGACTATGACAATGCGACTTATTTCTCTTCGTTGTATGTATATAGATATCTTGTGTACTCTTTTTATGCCTGGTTCATAAACTCAGCCACATAAAATTTATTTCTATTTCTCTATCACCTTGCTGTGGTTTGATTCTCCTTACGGCCTTGGAATCCTGGCATTGAGGATGGCAGAGACTTGGTTATTATCTTAAGGAGTACCTTTTTTTTTTTTTTTCTTTTTTCCAGTGAGGGGGATGGAAAGTTGTGCTACTTATTCTCCATCAGTACTGCTTTTCATCATTTTGGGGGTCCTCTCCTGCTGTGCAGCTACTGCAAACACAGGTGAACATGTGGCTCACCACATCACGCTGTGAAGAAATGTACCTGAGAAACGGACACAGGATGCGCTGTAAGTAGTAAGTGGCCTGTTCTCTAATCCGGAGATCTTATGTTTTCTCCTGTCAAAACAGGAATATATAAATCGTCTTAATAGATCCATGTTACACAATATAAAAACGTTTTATAAAACTATCATATTTTATATTGAATTTGGGGTTTATGGAGTTTCTAGATTTGGGAATGAGGTTGGAAAATGGATTATTAGAAATATGGAGTGATTATTACTGGCTACTTTGAGCTAAAGTGAAAGAAAAGAGGTGAGATGAGGTAACAGGAATCAGTTCATTTTCCAACTAAAAGAATGGAGAATAGAACATGACAAATATTTAAAACCTTGAAAGTATAGAAAATGCCTAATGTTCCTCAAATCTCAAAAATAGGAAAGAATATTTAGGAGTATTGGAGTTTGATACTTCATTTCCAGTGTGGTTTGATTTTCTTGATTTTACAGATTACCAAGAGTCTTTTGTGTGATAAATGACTTTAGATTCTTATTGACTGAATGAAAGAATGTATTTGTCTTTATGGGAGATGTTTATTGATAGCACTTAAATCAACCTTCTTTGTAACATCATTCATTCATGTACAGTTATTGATTATTTAATTTACATTGTTTGACAAAGACCAAATGGCAGTGTTTCTCTTGATTCTTTCTTGTTTCTCTCAGGGTTTGTTTATTTAGCTGTGTTTTTACCAAAGTGCTTATGGCTATAAACAGTTCAGTTTTACCATTTGGTTAATGTTATTTTGAATGGTATTAATATTGTTACCTCTTTTTATTGGTAAATATTTTCCAGGCGTATATTTTTAAATATTTAGTTTTAATATTCATGTGTACTTTTTACCCACAGGCTGATAAAAAAAAAAAAAAAAAAAAGGTGGACACACGTAGTCTTTTTTTTTTTTTTCTTGACTTTTATTTTAGGTTCAGAGGCTACATGGGCAAGTTTGTTACAAGGATAAATTGTGTGTCACTGAAATTTGGTGAACAAATGATCCCTTCACTCAGGTAGTGAGCACAGTACCCCATAGGTGGTTTTTGAAACCTAACCCCCTCACACTTTTCCATCTCAGTGAGTATCCAGTGCCTATTTTTTCCATCTTTGTGCCATGTATACTTAAAGTTTAGCTCCATCTTAAAGTAAGAACATGCAGTATTGGTTTTCTCTTTCTATGTTAATTAACCTAGGATAATGGCCTCCACCTTCATCCATGTTGTTGCAAAGGACATGATCTTATTATTTCTTATGGCTGCATTATATTCCATGGTGTATATGTAACACATTTTCTTTATCCAGTCCACCACTTGTGGGCATCTAGGTTGATTCCATGTCTTGGCTGTTGTGAATAGTGCTGTGATGAACATAAAATTGCATGTGTCTTTTTGGGAGAATGATTTATTTTCATTTTGCTATATACCCAGTAGTGGGATTTCTGGGATGAACAACAGCTTTGTTTTAAGTCCTGTGAGAAATCCCCATAATGTTTTCCACTGTGGCTGAAATAATTTGGATTCCCACCAGCAGTGTGTAAGTGTGTGCTTTTCTCTGCAACCTTGCCAACATCTGGTATTTTTAAACTTTTAAAGTAATAGCCGTTGTGACCGATTTGAGTTGCTATCTCATTGTGGCTTTAATTTGCACTTCTCTAATGAGAAGTGATGTGGAGAATTTTTTCATGTATTTATTAGTCTCATGTACGTCTTCTAGAGAAGTGTCTGTTCATGTCTTTTGCCCATTTTTCAATAGGGTTGTTTCTTTTTTGCTTGTCAGATTTAAGTTCCTTATAAGTTCTGGATATTAGGCTTTTGTCAGATGCAAAGTTTGCAAATATTTTCTCTCGTTCTATAAGTTGTCTGTTTATTGTGTTGATAGTTTATTTTGCTGTGCAAATGCTATTTAGTTTAAATAGGTCATACTTGTCCATTTTTATTTTTGTTGAAATTACTTTTGAGGACTGTCATAAATTCTTTGCCCAGGCTGTTGTCCAGACGGTGTTTTCTACATTTTCTTCTAGAGTTTTTACAGTCTTTGATTTTACATTAAAGTCTTTTATCAGTCTTGGGTTGATTTTTGTATGTGGTGAAAGGAAGAGGTCTTTTTCTACATTTGGCACAATGTAGCTGGCAACCCAGTTAACTCAGCACAATTTATTGAATAGGGAGTTATTTTTCCATTGCTTGTTATTATCAACTTTGTTGAAGATCAGATAGTCATAGTTCTCTCACTTGTCCCATTGGTCTAGATATCTGTTTTCATACCAGTACATGCTGTTTCAGTTACTGTAGCCTGATAGTATAGTTTGAAATTGAGTAGTGTTATGCCTCTGGCTCTTTTTTTTTTCCTTAGGATTGCTTTGGCTATTCAGGATCTTTTTTGATTGCATATGAATTTTAGGACAGTTTTTTTTTTTTTTTTTCTAGTTCTGTGAACAATGACGTTGTTAGTTTGTTAGAAATAACATTGAATCTTTAAATTCTGGGTCTTACAGCCATTTTAACAATATTGATTCCTTCTATCCATGAGCATGGAATGCTTTTCCATTTGTTTGTGTTATCTATGATTTCTTTCAGCAGTGTTTTGTAATTCTTATTGTAGAGATATTTCACATCCTGGATTAGCTGTATTCCTAGACATTTTATTCTTGTTCTGGCTATTGTAAATGAGAGTACTTTCTTGATTTGGCTCTCTTCTTGGATGTTATTTGTGAATGGAAATGCTATTGATTTTTTACATTGATTTTGTATTCTGAAACTTCACTGACGTCATTTATCAGTTCTAGGAGCCTTTTGCTAGAGTCTATGGGGTTTTCTTGGTATAGAATTACATTGCTTGTGAAGACAGTATGATTTACTCTCCTACTATTTGGATGCCTTTTATTTTTTTTTCTCTTGCTTGATTGCTTTGGCTAGGACTTACTAGTATTATAGTGAATAGCAATGATGAGAGTTAGCACCCTTGTCTTGTTCCAGTTCTCAAGGAGAACAGGAGAATATTTTCAGCACTTGCTCGTTCAGTATGATGTTGGCTGTGGATTTGTCATAGATGGCTTTTATTATTTTGAGATATGTTCTTTCATACCTCGTTTGTTGAGGGTTTTTAACATAGATGTTCAATTTTATCAAAAGCCATTTCTGCATCGATTGAGAAAATCAGGTGTTTTTTGTTTTTAATTCTGTTTATCTGGTGAACACAGATTGTCTTTATTCAACGCAATACTATGTGAATTAAACCTTGGTTATATTTGGAGGATACATTGTCAATATGCTGAAGCTCCAGTTAATATGGTTCTGTGCAAAACAGGGACTGCTTGTAATTGGGTTTTCCACTTCCTATCTCATATTGAACATACACTTATTAGGAGAAATGGTTATATTTTATTTTTATATTTATACAAGTAAATTAATTCCTCTCACCTGTATGATTCACTGGACTATAATTTTGTTTTTCTCAGATTTTTATCTTTTTTACATGCTTTGCATCTTGTCAAAGGACTAGCCTTTTCACTGGTTTGAAAGGTGTTTGTAACACTTCTAATTTTAGTAGAGGCTATAATTAAATTAATAGCAAATTATTAATATTAAATATATTTATATGCAACCCATAATAATTTGAACTATTTTTTATGCCTTCAAATTCCAGGAAAGATTTAATTGTATTTTCACTTGTCATTATTTAGCTTTCCTTCCAAAGTTTTGATGGTGGCCATTGTGATCTGTGATGATTAACTTAAAGCAGCTTTTCCAATACTCTGGGCTAAAGGTGATGCAGTTATTCAATTCCTAAGCAATTATGTGCCTATTTAAAAATTGAAAGATGAGGATTCTTTGTGACATATTGACATAAAAGGAAATGAATTATAAACAAATAATAAACATGTACATACTTTATTAGCTACCAAATTATTCTGAAGCAAAGGTCTGAGGAAAATTTAAATCTGACTCTGCTATAATATTTTTAAAAGCATGAAGCTAGTGTTTACTTATTTGCAATGCAAACATTTGACCTATAAACTGTGAACATTTATAAGATACATTTTAAAGAATGACACAAACAATAACACACAGTTATTGTCAGAAAGCATGTTATTTTATACATGTTTATTCTCTATCACATACATCTAAGTTTCTAAAATTTCTCATTCCCTTTTAAAATTACATAACTGAGTCTGACGCAGTGAATCACACCTGTAATTCCAGCACTTTGGGAGGCCGAGGCGGGAGAATGACTCGAGCCTAGGAATTCAAGAACAGCCAAGGCAGTATGGTGAGACTTTGTCTCTACAAAAATAACATTAAAAATAGCTGGGTGTGGTGGCACATGCCTGTAGTCCCAGATACTTGGGAGATTGAGGTGGTAGGATCACTTGAGCCTGGGAGGTCGAGACTACAGTGAGCCATGACTGCACCAGTGCATTCCGGCCTATGTGACAGAGAGAGACCCTGTCTTTAAAAAAATATGTTTGGGCACAGTGGCTTATGCCTGTAATCCCAGCACTTTGGGAGGCTGAGGTAGGTGGATTGCCTGAGGTTAGGAGTTCAAGACCAGCCTAACACATGGTGAAACCCTGTCTCTACTAAATACAAAAAAATTAGCCAGCTGTGGTGGTGTATGCCAGTAATCTCAGCTACTCAGGAAGCTGGGGCAGGAGAATCTCTTGAACGCGGGAGGTAGAGGTTGCAGTGAGCTGATACTGCACCATTGTACTGCAGCCTGGGCAACAAGAGCAAAACTCCATCTCAAAAAAAAAAAAGTATATATATTATATATATTATATGTGTGTATATATAATATATATTATATATGTGTATATATTATATATTATATGTGTGTGTATATAATATATATTATGTATGTGTATGCGTATATATTATATATGTGTATGTATAATATATGTATATAACGTATTACATATGTGTTTATAATATATATTATATATGTCTATATAATATATATTATATGTTTATATAATATATATTAGATATGTGTATATATAATATATAAATATGTGTGTATATATTATATATGTGTATATTATATATTATATATGTGTGTATATATTATATATTGTGTATATGTAATATACATATTATGTGTGTGTATATATTATATATACACATTATATATATACACACACATACACACACAGAAGCTAGAGTATTTCTTTGTGTGTAACTTGTATATCCTCACCTCAATTTTATTATATACTCTTTAATCTCCATTACCCTTTCCTGCTGATCATATAGTGAAGATGCAAAAACAAACCACTATTTTTCACAATTTGATATGTTGGTGTATTGCCACCTATTTCTCAGCAAACAGATCGTGCATGGACTGCTAACTATAAATTTCATCAGCACTAACATAAGAAATGTTATTTTCTTTAAGCATGATTTCTGATATGGGGCTACTTGTGTCTGCCAGCATGATTTTTTTTTAATTGACTTTTCACACTACAAAGTAAAAGCTAAGGGCACAGTGTATAAAAAAAGTTAAAAGGGTCAAAAATAATCAGAAAATTGGAAATAGAGATTAATTTCTTAGATAGAGGAATAACTACTTTTTCTTGCATGAATAAAGCAGGAAAAAGAAAAGAAAAAAACAAAAACAGGCGTGATCTGCTTAGGGATTCTTGTGAATCAAGAAAAACTCAGTTTGAGTGTGTTGCATGTGAGAGTTGAGTTATCACGCCTCCCTGGGGAACTTGTAAAATTATTTGTGGACTGCAATAGAGTCTCCTAAGTCTTCTAATAGAGTCCCATGGGCCAGCCATGCCAGCTTTCCTCAAAGGAAATTCATTCTTTTGGGAATAAAATCATAGACAGATTTAATGCTCCGTAGAAGTTGAGTTGTTAATCAGGCTGATTCTCTCAGTATATTTTCCTTTTGGACCTTGAGTAATGACCAACATACTGAAAGGTAATATGCAAATTCACAATCAGCCTGCCCACTGTCAACGTATCTTTTCCTCTCCCTGTCCAAACTTGAGTTGTACTTCCTTGAAATTATCTTAATTCCTCTGTACTACATAGATATTTCTAAATTATGAAAAATAGCTAAAAGGAGGAATTTGCTGTGTGTGCTGATGTTAAAAACTGAGAGCATATTCTAGCAAATCACACATTCTATGTTATTTGGTGCAAAGCGTGAGTTTTACAAGGGAAGGAGTCATGTGTAAACTGGTTCCTATATCTGAGTCAAGCTAATTGCATTCCTCGTACTTCGTGTGTTACAACCAGGAGGAAGCCCTGCTAACACATTCATGGCACAGATTGGCATAAATTTGGAACAGAGAAAATTATTTATTTATAGTCAAATGCTCAGAGGAGCTGGAGAAATCATTAGGCGTGAGCAGCAGCCACCAATAGTGAAGAAACTGTGCCCCCAAAAGAAACCCAGTGTGTAATCTCTTGTTCATATATGAAATCATAAAATTATTTATTCTACATCATTTATTTTACTGTGGATTATATTCTTATATAATATACATCCCAGATGAAACCATTTTTAATTGAAATATTTGATATAAATGCTGTGAAAATTTATCTCCTTCACGTAAATGGATACTAGCAAATATATACTTCTATTATTCTCTCCAAATATACAAATTTCTTGAGAGATTAAAAAAGACATAAAACATGTGTATAAAGAGTTCTAACAGTTTCCATTATGGTGGCTTTTAATTTTGAAATAGATATGGATTTTATAAGTAAGCTCAAGCAAAGAAGTAATAAGTTATAGCACAATCAATGAGATACCCAATTGATTGGTTTGTGTTGAGGGCATGAAACTTTCACATAAATTAGAATGTCAATCCTAAAGAGTCCCAGAAGAATAAAACAGCAAGTCCAACTTCTGGTACCCTTTAGCGTTGTCATTTAAATTTATGTGCAGATCTTACGTGCTTTCCTTCCCCACACCATTCAATTAAACATCAGGCTGCCAGAATTTTCTTCCCCAAAACCCTTTCCTCTTCCTCTTGTATCTCCAAGAGAATTAATGTCAAGAATTTTATCAAGAAGTACTATATATTTGCTATGGTTTGAATATTAGTCCCCTTTAAAATTCATGTTGAAATTTAATCCATGATGTGAAAGTATTGAGAGGTGAGTCCTTAAAGAGGAGATTGGATCATGAAGTTTCTGCCCCCATGAATGGATTAATCTATGTATGGATTAATGGGTTAATGGATTAATGGGTTATCATGGGAGAGGAACTGGTGGCTTTATAACAAGAGAAAGAGAAACCTGAGCTGGCATGTCAGCATGCTCAGCCCCTTCACCATGTGATGCTCTGTGCTGTCTTGGGACTCTTCAGAAAGTCCCCACCCAAAAGAAGCCTCTTACCAGACATAGCTCCTCAACTTTGCACTTCTCAGCCTCCATAACTGTAAGAAATAAATTTCTTTTATTTATAAATTACTCAGTTTCTGGCATGTGTTTTATTTTATTTTACTTTATTTTTTTGAGATGGAGTTGCGCTCTTGTGGCCCAGGCTGGAGTGCAGTGGTGAAATCTCGGCTCGCTGCTGGTTTCAAGTGCTTCTCCTGACTCAGCTTCCCGAGTAGCTGGGACTACAGGTGCCCGCCACCACAATCGGCTAAGTTTTGTATTTCTAGTGGAGCCAGGGTTTCACCATGTTGGCCAGGCTGGTCTTGAACTCGTGACCTCATAATCCACCCACCTCAGCATCCCAAAGTTCTGGGGTTACAAGCGTGAACCACTGTGCCCAGCCCTCTGGTATCTGTTATAAACAGAAAATGAACTACTACAGTACATATATATATACACACACATATGTATGTGTATATAGTTATGTATATGTGTGAGTATGTGTCAATATCTATTAAAATACCTGTATCTATATCTATCTCACTCAAGCTAAATTATTCCTGACTCTTTAGAATTTCTAAACAGACCATTGCTGGGTTTGTGTACTCCTAAATATACACACATACACACACACACACACACACACACACACACACACACACATATTCATATATATTGATGTGTATATACACATACACACATGAATATATATCAATATATGTGTATATATGGATATACATTCACATGGATATATTGTGTATATGTGTATGTTCATTTGATTAGACTATTTCCACATTATAGTAATGATGTGTTTGGTAAGTTTTCACTGGCCTTATTCAGCAAGTCTCATTGCTCAGCAACTCAAGACTTATAACTCCTGAGTATTTTCTCTTATGCTCAGTCAAAAGATTCCCAGCACTTTTCTATGTTAGTTTAGCTCTCTTCGTTAAATAGTCTTGCCTTTAATGCCATCAACAAGATTCCGTCTGTAATGGCTCTATTAAGGAAACTCTTTGGCTACGAGGAATAGCACACCTTTCTAATAATATTCCATGAAACTCAAAATAACACAAAGGTATAATTTTAAAGATCCCTAAAATTCAAAGTTAAACTAAAAATTGCTAGAGAAAAAAAGATATTCTGCAGATAAATTATTGAGTTGAGCATACATATATACCCCAAAGTCAGGAAAATGAACAAGAGAATGACTAATATTGTAATCACAATCCTAATGACAGCATTACTCTTACCTTAGCCTCTTGAAAGATGCTCTATGGATTTTCTTGTTTGTGGGTCGAAGGTTAATGTATGTAAACCCAAAGAAACAAAATAACAAAGCAATCAAAACAACGACAAACAAGAAAGAGCAGCTGACTATTTGAATTGAATTGAAGAATAAATCAAGACTTTGACAAGCACTCCAGCATAGATAATTGCTACTGGGATTCATCCTGGAGCAATAGTACCTGCTTTCAGATCTGATTTACTGAATAAGTTTCTAGAACAATTAACATCCATCTTTATCGGCTAGCAACACAAAAATTACCATGCCTTGTTAGTGTGAGTAATTATTGGATTGGTTGTTAAAATAATGAAGGGAAAATTTCTGAAATAAATTCATGGCTTTAGAAAATCAAAATATCGAAACCTCAAAAGATAACATAGAAACTTTAGAGGTACAAGATGAAGGTGGACAAGGCCTCCCAGAAAGCAGGAGGCCTAAAGCTTTTTCAAGCCTTTGCAAGGACAGAATGTAAATTATCTCCAGGTGTGTCAAACCAACCTCAAACACAGTGGTTTAAAACAACTACCATTTATTTACTTATAATTCTGTATTATAAGCTGAGTTCAGGTTTGGAGATATTTTGTTGCTCTTGGTTTCAATCACCATGTGTGTACAGGGACTGGAAATCCAAGTTACCATATTAGTATAGTTGCTGCCTCGGGTAACTGGAAGGCTTCCAAGTCAAACCATATTAATTCATATTCTCATTCTCTCTCTGTCTCTCTGTCACACACACACACTTTCTCTCTCTCTCTCTGTCTCTCTGTGTATCTGTTTATCATCTCTCCATCATAATAGTCAGTACTCTTCTCAGGGAAATCCCATCTGATATGGTTTGTCTCTGAGTCCCCACCCAAATCTCACCTTGAATTGTAATAATTCCCATAAATTGGCCAACACCTGTAATCCCAGCACTTTGGGAGGCCAAGGAGGGCACATACAACTGTAAGCAAAGGACAGAATAATAAAAGTAGACACTATCGTTTGAAAAGGCAAAGAGAGAAATGGGAGGCATATCACAGTATGGGGTCCATAGCAATTCTGAAATTAAAGCAAGTATATGTCATCAACCATTTCACTCAGTTCCAGGAACTAGGAGTATGTCTCTTCCTCTGATGGGAGTCCAGGGAGAACTCATCAAGAAGACCAATCAGGTGGCAGCTGGGTTCTGCTTAATCATTTTAATTAAGGACTTGGGGTTCAAACATTGAGAATATAGGGAGATATTTGTTTGGTTTTCAAATGAGGTCCCAACTTTTACTACTGTCATTGAGTTCATAGTTTTAATTTTATCATTGGTTAAATTGTACAGAAATGTGATTGCATCTATATTTAGACTCAGACTTCTACAATTTTGAAGATGTGGTCAGACACTCTTCTAGGAGCATCTAGGACCAATCACTTGAACCGACTAGACTTTAAACCCATAGATATTTTATGGTGTTATTGCTTCACTGTCTGAAAGCATGAGACTGTTAAATCAAGAGATTACTAAAACTTAGGATAGCAATATTTTGAATTCTTTAATTTCATAACTGTCATTTTGAGACAACCCGAAGCATGAGATGATGAAACTTTTCTTTGGCAGATTGTAAGCTTGAAATTATCAAACTGAGAAATGACTAAGCCACAAGACTGTAAGAGCCCATCACTTCAAGACTTTCAGATTGTGAGTTCTAATTATGCCCGCTATTTCCACCCCACTTTCATCTACTTTCTCAATGATATTTCTCTGTAAGACATTACTTGTCGAAAACTATTTTAGTTTTTTAAATGTTTCCTTTAAGACAACTAGAATGCTGTAGCACGTGGTTTTACCTAAAGTTTTACTGGCTGCTTTTCAGTTGAATAAAGACCATCCTTCTCCGATAGGCTTATTTCACTGCCTGCCTTGTCTGACCTCAGCAACTATCAGGAGGTAGTGAAATATCCTCCATAACTTGTTTATTTAGAAACTTCATAGCTTGAATCTTGGAGATTAGTTATTTCATCATTTTGTGTCCATAGCACCTTGATGACTTTAAATAATAATATTAAAGTAATACTTTGGCTTATTTTATTTCTTTTGTTTCTTTGTATTTTAACAATAGTGGAAGTTACTTTGTTTTACCTTTTTATATATCAAAACCAGAAACGGAACTACATTCCATAGTGTGTGTGTGTGTGTGTGTGTGTGTGTGTGTGTGTGTGTGTGTATCTAGTCAATTCTAGAAGTCATTTTTGTTTCAGATCTTTTCTGTCTTTTTATTCACCTCTTTTTCGCCTTTATATTTAAATATCCTCTTTTTTTATTAAAATTCTCTATCAAATCTATGTGTTTTTTTTTCAACCATATGGGCTTGTTTTCTATTTTTAGTGATATGTATGTGTGAGTTCATATTTTTTAGATGTTTACCTATGAAAAATTTTTATTTGAGGGGAATTTTATAATTAATTTTTTCTTTCTTTTTTTCTTTTCTTTTTCTGATGGAGTCTTTCTCTGTTGCCCAGGCTGGAGTATAGTGGCACAATCTCAGCTCACTCCAACCTCTGCCTCCTGGGTTCAAGCGATTCTCCTGCCTCAGCCTCCTGAGTAGCTGGGATTACAGGCACGTTCCACCACACCCAGCTAAATACTTTTGTATTTTTAGTAGAGATGGGGTTTCACCATGTTGGTCAGGCTCATCTCAAACTCCTGACTTGATGATCTGCCTGCCTTGACCTCCCAAAGTGCTTGGATTACAGGCGTGAGCCACCGTGCCCAACCAATTAACTTTTTGAATGTGTATTTGCACATGACTTTTTCAGGAACTGGGGTCATAATCAATGCCGGATCTTCATATCAAAATAATTAAATTTTTTGACACCACACAGGTCTGTGAATGCAAGCTTCCATCTGAATGTTATCCCAAGTCAAAAATTGGAATTTAAAATAGGGTTTATGAGGTGTGTCTTTTTGTTTGCTTTTTTCTATTCAATGAAAACAAGTCATTTTCTGTTGGTGATTTTAATTTGTTGTTTATTAGCTTTGTGTTTGTTTTTGTCTTTCATTTTTCTAGTTGCCCATTGATGTTTTTCTGCAGAGGTACTTTTTTTCTTCCTGTAAAATTCCTTAATTCTGCCTTCTAACTTGCCCTAATCAGTGTCCTTCCAAGTCCCCAGGAGTTATGTTTTTTTTTTTTCTTTTTTCACTTTGCTTTCTATTCATCTAACATCTGATCAGTACTTTTATTTTATCGTAAGCCTTACCTATGCTTAAAATAATTCTCTTTTAACGTTGAATCCTGTATTTTTATGTATACATTATTAGGAGATGTTTCTTTGTAAATCTCATCTGTTACTAAAAACAGATTACATTTCTCATAGTTGTGAAAACATAAAAAAAGCCTTTAACATATCTCCTGTTGATAAAGTAACGAATATCTTCCTACATTAAAAATAATAGATTCTCAATAACTGGAAAATAGCATCCTTATTCCTTATCATTGCATTCAAAAACTCATCTTGTCATCTCACCTGATAAAATATTCCTAAAACCCATACTTTCAGTTTTATTTTTAATATTTCATTTCATTCTGCTAATGTTATAATCATAATAAACTAGACACCTATTTTTTTTTTCTTGAAGGAGTCTTGCTCTGTCACCCAGGCTGGAGTGCAGTGGCAAGATCTTGGCTCACTGCAACCTCCACCTCTGGGGTTCAAGCAATTCTCCTGCCTCAGCCCCCCAATTAGCTAGGATTACAGACACATGCCACCATGCCCAGCTTTTTTTTTTTTTTTGTAGTGGAGATGGGGTTTCTTAGTGTTGGTCAGGCTGGTCTTGAACTCCTGACCTTGTGATCCACCCACTTTGGCCTCCCAAAGTGTTGAGATTACAGATGTGAGCCACTGCATGTGGCCCACATCTCTTCTTAAACATTATTTAATGTATGCCAATTATGTCTTGATGTACACATGCCTAATTATTAAATATTCATCTTTCCATCACTCTAGATGGCAAATACATAGTTGAGAGGCTCATGCTCCTATAGACTTATTGCCTGTTGCATATATATTTGACTATAATAAATGTATCAGAAACATATTTAAGTGATTTGGTAATTTGATCTTTCCAGTATAAACTGGAAAATATTATGTTTTATTTTAATATTCATCTCATGCATATTCTGTAATCCCTATCTCTACGGTTAATTATATCTGAAGCAAAGTCTCCAGTTACATTCAGATATTACAAAATCTAATCTGGTTCAACTTAAATCTTTCATCTCTTATCCAATTTAAAATATATTTCTCTGCTCAAACTTAGGTTGGGTTAATGGCTCAGCTCACAACCTGCAGTAGGATGTGATTCTATCTTCTAATCTCCCATCTTTCTCTGCTATATGTCTTTTCATTTGATTCTTCCATGGTCAGGATATAGGGAGACAGTATAAGCACAAGGTACAAAATTCTAACATCAGTAACTTCTGTGAAATGAATAACAAATAGATTTCTCCAGCTTAATAGATCCAAGGCTGAGCTCTTGAGAGCCCCACTGCAAAATCACACACATGTACTCACATTTGATCTACTCACACGTTTTCCCCTCGTAGGTGATGATAGTTTCCAGTGCTGAAGCTCAAATTCTAGAATTAGAAGTATCCTGGACTTTCTGTCTGTATCTGTCTTTCTCTTTCTCACTGACAAACATACACAGGTACTCATATACATGCACACATAAACACACAATTTTCTTTCTCACTCTGCATCTAATCAATCAGAAAATCATGCCAAACCTATTTTCAAGCTAAAACCAGAATCCTGCTGCTTCCCACCATCTACTTCAGTAGTGCAATCAAGCATCATTACTTTGTAGGATCATTTCAATACCATCCAACAGGTTTCTGTGCTTTTTCCCTTGCCCCTGCAATCTGTTCTTATCTGGGTAACAAAAATTATACTTTATAAGCAAAAGACCGGGAATGTTACTACACCCACTCCCCAGCACACTGCTGTGGCTCTCCAAAATGATAGCTATGAATTAATGAACCTGTACAAACTCTGGTGCCCCGTTATCCTTCTGATACCTTTTTCTACTTCTCTCCCCTTGTCCTTTCATTTTTAGCTTGTTTGGTCTCCTACATATGCACCAGGAACTCCTGCTGTAGGATATGTACTCTAGCCAGCTCCTCTGCCTAGGAAGCTCTTGTCTTGAATGTCAGTTGGGCCAACTACCTAACCTTCATACCTTTGCTCAAATTTTATCTTTACTATCAAGCCTGCCCTATTTACTTAATGTTCACATATTCTACTGTCTTCTTGGGCACTTAGAATTCCCCATTACCTTGCTTTTATTCTTTTATCAATTCCCTGAATAAGGTACATGTTTTGGGTCATGGATATATATTCTAAGACAATATCTTCCATTCAAATGAAGAATGTCTATGACTATTGTCCCCAGCCAATGTGGTAAAAGGACTCTTTTACTTTAGCAATAAACTACCTGCCTCAGATAGTCACTTTTTTGTGAAACTCATACCAATTTCTGCTGTTAACTTGACATAATTAAATAGCCAAAATTGAGAAGTATATTAATTATGAATTATTATGAATTAGCTTTATGCTTGAAAACATGGAAAAAAAACTGATGAGCAATTCAAGGGGGTATTTTTTCTGTTTTTTCAAGTAAATTGAAGGCCTGTGAAATATGTAAGTCTCATTCACCACTAGGAAATGAACTATGAAATGGTACATCCGATGTGGTTGTATTTCTTCTTGTCCTGACACCTTCTATTTGGTGTGCATTTTTGGACATTTTTTAAAACTTCTGTTGGTATGCAAAACAAGAAGTAATAGTATTGCAGTCACTGTGGCATTTTCGTTTAGAATTTAGCTTTTCTCATCATCAATCAAAGACACAAGAAGACTTGAAGTCAGAGATTACAAAACCTCCTTTTTCCTAAGGCATTAGCTTTCCCAATCAGAGTTTGTTTTTCAGTTCAATGGAGTGTTTTAGTTTTTAATGGTTCACTTCACTGTTGCTTCAAAGAACACAATGTATCAAAGCAGTGAGGATGTTTTATTTCTTCCAACAAAAATTGAGGAAAACGGTCAGAGTTTTAGTTTTTATAGTATTTAATATAATGTGTTTTGTATACTTTGTTTAATAAATGACTTATATTAGAATCATGTTTTTAAGAATGTTTTTTACCTGTAAAAATTACGTTGCATGCTACAAAAATGAATAAAGCAGAAAAAACATTCTGCATGGTAATACAATGGTAAATGTAGTATTTCTGTAATTGTCTGGAGGCTTATCTGATTTTTATGTCAAAGGGCAGAGAGTATATGAGTTGAGGAGAGAAATATTGCAGTGTTGGCTGAAATTGGAATATATGCCTTAAAATAAAAAATGTTGCGGGTTGAATTGTGTCCCCACCACCCCCCAAAATAAAATAGGTTGAAGTCCTAATCCTTATTATCCATGGATGTGACTTTATCTGAAAACAGAGTCTTTGCAGACATAATCGAGTTCAGATTACATCATTTGTGCGGACCCTACTCCAATATGACTGGTGCCCTTTATAAAGAGGAGACGGCAGTGTGAAAACACAGAGACAAGAGCACAGAGGGAAAACCACCATGTGAAGATCCAGGCAAAGATGAGATTCATGTAGCTGCAAGCCAGAGAACTTCCAGGAGTTCTACCAGTCCTAAAAGTTAAGAGAAATGCATTAAACAGAATGTCCCCTATGAGCTTTAGAGGGTGCATGGACCTACCAATATCTTCCTTTCAGACATCTCGCCTCTGGAACTGTTAAAGAATGTGTTCCTATTGATTTAATCCACCCAATTTGTGCTACTCTGTTATGTGAATCCTAGCAAACTAATGAGTAAGAAAAACGAATTTTTACTTCTTTATGAGTCACAGAGAGAAGGGTTTGTCCATTTGTACCTAGAAAATATAAAATAAAGTGACACTAGTTTAAAGCATTTTAAATACCAAGCTTTAAGGTGCTTCTCATTTAATTCTCCTAATCTAGTGAGCAAGATGCAGTTTCACTTTGCAGTTGAGTAAATTGACAACTATATCATCGAGCTAACAGATGAAAGAGAGAAGATTTAGACACACATTTGCCACACTGAAAAGCTGTGCTATACTGAATCTATTCTCTCTCCATATATTATATGTAGATGTATGTGTGTGTGCGTGCGCGTGTGTATTTATTTATTTAAAAACAAAATCTCTATGTCATGTAGGCTGGTAAGCAGTGGCTATTCACAGGTAAAATCATAGCACACTGCAGCCTTGAACTCCTTGGGCTCAAGTGATCTTCCTGCCTCCGCCTCCCGAGTAGCTGGGATAATAGTTCACACCTGGTTATAAGTTCTTAATGCACTGAACATGTGGATGACAGGGGCTTTTTAGAATATGTATAGCATCATAGTAGAGACACATTTTTCCCTCACTTAGTAAATTTTACTCAAACAATACTCACTTGGCCTCAAAAAAGTTTAAATACCAACCTGGGATTTTTAAAACATGACAGCCGAAAACTCTTCTTAATAAGATAAGTAATCTAAAATGAGATCATAAATGATCACTAATCATGAATTTTCAGCAACTGTATAAATTGCAGATTTTTTCTTTTACATGATTTAAAATGCATTTGTGAGAAAAGCATTTAGCTAGAATCAGCAGAATAGTGAATTTTATTTGAATTCTAAAGATGGCTTAGAAGCAGAATCAATTTGGCAAGTAAAAATGCACTTCAGTACTGTCTGAACATCATTAGGGATTAAAAGAACTTGAAAAGTTTTGAAAAAAGACTTGGAAGAAAAGAAAGAAGACACACTACGTAGAAGAAAGTAAATTCATACTATTATGTCTCCTTTTCAGTGTTCTATAGGTTTCATTACATTTCGTGAACAGCCAGCAGGAAATTACTAAACTTTTCTGTATAGATGCCGATAATACCTTTTCTTAAAATAATATGATTACATATTTAGACCTTTTTGATAATCTTTCTGTATGCCTGCATGCGTGTGTCTTTGTAGCAATTTTATTTTGTTGATCCATGTTTTTCTTTGGCTTTTCTATCTAATAAGTGTATGTTGATAATTTCATATAGGACCACATTAGGATCAGTGATAGTAATGAAAATATGAGACATGATTCTTCATAAAAATCTGACCATCTAGCTAAAGGTTAAATTTAGGATGCCTTGAATCTTTTAAGTGTTCAGAAACTTTGAAGTTTATCACATCAAAAGAAAGTGACTAATGAGCTCAGAAGTTTAAAATAGGAATTACTGGATACATATGAATTATTTTGTATAAGTAATAAATGGTAGCATAATTTTAGAAAACCTAGAGATATGCTACTGAGAAAACTCTAAACTACTCTTAATTAATGCTATTTACTGTACAAATGAAAAGAACCTGAAAGCTGAATAAAACAAACATAACTCATAATTCAAGACACATTAAAGCAGTGATTTAATAACAGATGATTTCACTATTTAAGTCATGTTTCCAAATTAAAATTTATTTCACAACATGGCACATGTATAACTATGGAATAAACCTGCACATTGTGCACATGTACCCCAGAGCTTAAAGTATATATAAAAAAAGATAATAACCTTGTTATAGTCAGGAGAAACATACTTAGCAAAGGCCAAACAAAAATCTTGTCTGAAGAAGCAGTGATTAAAAAACAAATGAAAAAAAAGCAAACTTTTTTTTTTCCATTTATTTGTCATAAATCTGTGGGTCATCTAGGACTCAGTGGCTCTGGCTACATGCCAGATCTAGGATGTACTCTCTGCCTGTCTCCTCCTCCTTAGACAAAAGGTTACTGGAGGCTTGTTCTTGCTATAGTGAAACTAATGCAACCTTGTTTCAAGTCTTGCATCATGTCTGCTAACACCCCATTGGCCAAAGCAGCTTAAATGTATCTCCAAGCCCAGGTCGAGAGACAGGACAGCATGCTCTACTTAATATGAGGCCAAAACAAGTCACAGAACAAGCTCAGCGTCAAAGCAACAGGAAGCATATTCTTTCCAGGAAATGGGGAGTGTGAGGGGGTGAATATTTGCTGTACCGTATTCTAATCTACAACCCTGTTGCTACCTGCAAAATGAAGAAAGTACAGCTATCTGGTAGACAGTGGAATTTTGCCTACATTGAATCCATCAACATAGGTTCCATTTCGGAAAGATGATCAGGACATCATGATAGGATGAGCAACCCAAAAATCTTGGCCATGTTCAAGAGGTCATCCCTACAACCTGTCAGAAAGACTCACTAGGGAATTTTGAGGGCTTGATCCTGATTCTTCAGGTCATGGAGAAATATTCTATGGTTTGAAAGTTTATCTACAAGGAGAATGAAAGGGAGACACTACTTGAGAAACTCCGTTTTAAAATATTTACCTATTTTCTTGATATAAACTTTGTTCGCTCAAAAAAAAAATTACTTCACTTCCAGTATTTTAAATAGCTTACACATGTTATTGCAGAATGCTTCTTTGTATTATACAGTTGACCCTTGAACAGCATGGGTTTGAAAGGTGTGGGTTCATTTACACATGGATTTTCTTCTGCCTCTACCACCTCTGAGACAAGACCAGTCCCTCTTCTTCCTCCTCTTCCTCAGTCTACTCAACGCAAAGACAATGACAATGAAGACCTTTGTGATGATCCACTTCCACTTAATAAATAGTAAATATATTTTATCTTTGTTAGTAATCTCTTAATATTTTCTCAGTATTTTTTTTCTGACTTATTCTATTGTAAGAACACCATATATAATACATACACAAATTATGTATTAACTATTTATATATATGCAAGCCCTTGGGTCAATAACAGGCTATTAGTAGTTCATTAGTTCAGTTGGGGAAGTCAAGTGTTATATGTGGATTTTCAACCGTTCAGAGGTCAGTGGCCCTAACTTGCGCATTGTTCAAGGGCCAATTGTCCTAGTAATTGAGGAGTAGTGCATAGTAGTAGCTAGCCAAAATATAAAGAGGACATTTATTCACAGATGATAGAACACAGCAAATTCTTTGAATTGTAGCTCAATGTGATGAAACCTATATGATGAAATATATGATACTGATATATCTTATATATAATTTAAATACTTAGAAAATGAAGTCGTCACTAGAATCCAGCATAGATTAAAAATATACCTAGGTTTGCCATATACTGCTATAAAATAACATTCATGAAATTATATACGTGTGTGTGTATATGTAAACCTATATCTTTTTTAGATGTTTATTTTAAGTTCAGGGTGCAAGTTTGTTACTTAGGGAAATGTTTGTGTGGGGGGTTGTTATACAGATTATTTTCTTACCCAGATATTAAGCCTAGTACCCATTGGTTATTTTTCCTGATCATCTCCCTCCTCCCACCCTCCAGTAGGCCCCAGTGTCTGTTGTTCCCTCTATGTGTCCATGTGTTCTTATCATTTAGCTCCCACTTATAAGTGAGAACATGCAGTACAATACTTCAAAATATTTAATATGCTAAAATAAATAAAATTGGGTTAAACTTGGATTTGGTTCATTGAAATAAAGCTTATAACACATATTATGTAGAAGGTGATAAACGTAAAATATTGATCTCAGTCAACTTTTGAAATTTAAATTTACGAAAGTCATACTCATAAAATTTGAAAATAAACAGATTATAGGAAAAGACTTAAATGGTAAAGAATAAAATTGAAAGTAAATGAACATATAAAAACTCAAAAGATGAGAGTAATAAATTAAAACAATTACATTGTTACAAAATTTTTCTGTTAAAAATATATCCAATTAACTCTAGATCTGGCTTGATAATATTTTATGTAATAAAAATAAAGAAAATAATTTGGTATGCAAACAAATGGTATATAAACTAATTTACCTAAAATTTAAGAATGAAAACTGATGTGTCCACAAAGATAAGTGAAAATTCACAGTGTGAAAACATAAATACACTGTTAGTTCAGAAGTAATTGATCCATTCTTCTAATCTAATACGTGTTTATTTTCCATAGCTAGAGGATTTTGCTCAATCCTTGGCCTTGATTTTAATGGATATAATACCAAGCCGGAGTGCACTGAGGAGGAAAATAAGCAGAATGTTTAGGTGGAAATGCAATGCTGAAAAAACATGGTGTGTAATGTGGAGTACATTTTCAAATGCTACAAGGCACATTACGTGTAATGGAATGTATTGCCTGGCGTAGCTCGAGAGTTCAGAGATAAGACAAACTGATATGGTTTATTTTTTCTTTCTGCTTAAAATTAATATGAATTTTTTTATTACAATGTTTAAATAAAGAGTTAGTTTCAATATTATTGTCCAGCCATTATGGAGGACTATCATGTTCTCTGTTGACCAGAGCCCTTCTCTTATCATGACTACCTTTCATTTTTTTTCCAAATACTTGGTGTAAATGGGATCTACCCCTTCCCTAACTACACAGCTCTAGCTGTAGTTGACTTAACCCTGGAGTAAGAAAAGAACCTAATCTCTCCTAGTGTTTGCTTACAGAGCCAATCACAATTCATTCAGTGATCTTTGGTGAGTTTTAACCTTAACAAGCCAATAGATTTTTTTCCCTCCACTGGAATACTTTTACTGTGAATAACAACGTCAAGAGTCCTTCTGTGATAGTAGGAATTAAATGCTTTTAAATTAAGTCGCTTAGCACCCAGAAGTACTAAACTGCGCTCATTGGTGCTCATATTCCCAAGGTATTTAGGAAGCAAATGTGCAGCAAGAAAGAACTAAGTCAGATACATACAACATAGATGAGAGATGGACATCAACTGCCTTGAAGCCAATTCTTTGAGGATTAGCTCTTTCCTGCTCATCCCATTCTTTGATTCCATTGGCTCTACCTCTAACATTCCATGTTACTAAGCTAGTTTAAGTTGCTTTTCTGTGTCTTTTGTTCAAAGGTTGTTATCTGAAATAATTTTTCATAAGAGGACTAGAGTGATATTTCTCATAGTATGTGACATGGAAGAATCCTATGTAAGAAATAATTGGGCCTTCAAAGAACATTATTACTTTGTAACAAAACTTTTATTTCGGAGTTTTATTCATGATTAAATCCCAGCAAATGGTTCTAAACATAAAACCACATGCTTAACTTTAAATATAGCTGCAATTCTTTGTACAAGATTTTTCTGTAACAGTTAACAATACTATTCATGGTTATATGTACATTTTATATTTTCTTAAAGTTACTTTTTTTTTTTTTTTAAAGCCTGTTGCCAGGCTGGAGTGCAGTGGTGCAATCTCAGTTCATTGTAACCTCCGCCTCCTGGGTTCAAGCAGTTCTCCTGCCTCAGCCTCCCAAGTAGGTGGGACTACAGGCGCCCGCCACCACGCCCTGCTAATTTTTGTATTTTTAGTAGAGATGGGGTTTCACCATGTTGGCCAGGATGATCTCGATCTCCTGCCCTCGTGATCCACCCACCTCAGCCTCCCAAACTCCACCCAGCCAAAGTTACTAGTTTCAAATTACTTTGAGAATAGGACAGTCTCAACTCCCAATTATATAGTAAAATTATGTCTTAATTAATTTGTAGACACCTTGAAATATTACATTTTTACATACATAACTTTTAGAAATTATGTTCAACTTCCAATATTTAAAGGCATGAGTTCCATAAACATACAGAAACATATTTGCATACATATACTTTTAAGAGCTATACAATGAAGAGTGTACTTGTATTTAACACAGGTACATGACGATCAACATTGGGCTGTAGCTCAATCTCACGTCTCTTCAAGGTCTCCAGGTATTTCCAACAGTCTCTAAACAGATGACAGGTAAAAGCAGATACTTTGGCAACAAATGTCATTGATGGGCACCCATGACAAAGTGACTCATGCCCTTGAATTTCAAGAAGGTAGAACTATGGTAGGGAAGGGTCTGCTGGACCATAGACCCACACCGTGACCAGCAGTGCATACAGCCTACCTAGCTCTGCCATTCACAGGAGGCTGAGTGAACAGGGCCCCTTGTATCTGCTGACCTTTCTGCCTATGAATTCCATGACAGAGTTGGAAATTTAGAGGAAGAGATTATATAACCTTTTTTTTTTTTTTTCTGATTGAAAACAGTAAACATTTAGTGTATTATTTAATTTGTACAAGTAAATGGGTGTGAAAGGAAAATAAATCTTGGGGCCCCCAAATCACAAACTAAAGGGAATCGTGGAGCCAAGAACTGCTTACGGCCAACCTGCCTCCCATTATATTCAAAGTCACCCCTCTGTTTGCTGATATAGATGCGTACATGATTGCCTCCTTTGGAAAGACTAATCAGAAACTCAAAAGAATACAACCATTTGTGCCTCATCTATCTGTGGCTTTCTCCCTGCTTCAAGTCTTCCTGCCTTTGCTTCAAGTTGTCTCCCATCTTTCCAGACAAAAACCAGTGTACTTCTTACATATATTGATTGATGTCTCATGTCTCCCTAAAATGTGTAAAACTAAGCAGTGCCCCAACCTTGGGCACATGTCATCAGGACTTCCTGAGGCTGTGTCACAGGTGCGTCCTCAACCTTGGCAAAATAAACTTTCTAAATTAACTGAGATCTGTCTGGGTTCACATTTTGGTAACCAGGGAGGGATTCTGAATGGAGATGCCCCTAACCTTTGGCAAATCTCCTATTAATGCTCGTTCTGATGTCCCAAAATTTGGTCGAGATCTAAAGTTTATTTTGCTGTACAACTCCTCTTTTTTTGGAGTGGTACTTGCTTCCAACAAGGAAGGTAAGGTTTTCCTGCTTCCATGATGATGGAAGACAGGTAACTCCTTTATGGAGGCAGAGCTCACTTCCAGCAGGGAAAATGAGTTTTCTTTTTCCTGCTTCTAGCATGGTAGAGAGCAGTCTCCAACCTGAGACCCACCAATAGGTAATAAACTGGTTTGGGATTCTGTCTTGCAAATTCTTTTTTAATGCCTAAAGTGAGCATTAACAACAAGCTGGTGTTAATTTCTGCTTACCCTTAGAGCTCTCAGAAATCATATAATTTGTGTGATCATTGTTCATTTAGCAGCATTTTGTCCTAACTGAAATGCTGTAATAAGATACAAAAAAAATTTTAAGGAGTTCAGTGGTTAAAAGTCAGCTTAACTTTTCACCTGGTTTTTTGACTAAAATAGTTATTGCAACAGAGGCTACTCCTGGGTTTTTAAGGAAGAATGTAGTTCAGACAGTCAGAAATGTCTTTGTTTCAAAAAAGAAAAAAGAAAAAAAAAAGTACTTTGTAAAAGCTTCTCCTTCTAGCACCACCAGACATTTTCTCTCTGATTTTCACCTGAGCTGTTTCCTTTACTGTGCAAATTTAAGGTTATTTAGCTAACAGCTGCTTAGTGTTGTAAAACAGGTTATCAAGAATCTGAAAGTCTAAGATAGCAAAAAAAAAAAAAAAAAAAAAAAAAAAAAAAAAAAAAATTAAAAGAGGGGGTCTTTATAAATCTATAAAATGTGTTTTCATTGGCATGCCTAATATGTCTTTATCTGTTTTCATGTCTTGTGTACACAATGTTTCGCTACTAAAAATATATAAAACAGCTCTAAATAATTGGCGTAAAGAAAAATAAAAGTGCTTAAATCGGAAACTGAAAAAGAAAAGACAAGTCAAATGCTTTTTCAATTTCATGTGACTTAAGTAAAATATTTAATAAGTTAGTTTTAAAATTATTGGTAAAGTAATATGAGAAATGTCTTAAGAATTGCCAGCATACATTTGTGTTTGCATTTATTAATCAAACAACTTCATACTTACTCCTACTCAATACTATAAGGTGTCAAAATTTGGCATAAGGGTTACAAAACTATAAGCCCAGCCCAGAACAGAATGATCTTTGCTTTTGTAATATTGAATAGATAAGACATTGATATAGGTTTATAAAAAATAGGTGCATCTTGAATTTAGTAAGATTACCATAACTTCTAATCCTGTGGCTTTAGGCACTTTAGTCCACAGACAATAAGGAGGTTTGTGTTGGGAAAGGACTGCTTCATAGCCTTGTTTCAGTGCTAAACTGTGAACTATAAACTAAATTCCTCCCAAAGTTAGTTCAACCTATGCCCAGGAATAAACAAGGGCAACTTGGAAGTTAAGAGCAAAATGGAGTCAGTTAGGTCAAATCTTTTTTCACTGTCTTGGTTATAATTTTGCAGTGGTGGTCTCATAACTTTAAATCATGACTATCACAGTTTTCATAAATAATCTAGGTAGGCAATTAAAATTAAAAAATTAGGTAAATGTAATGGGATAAATACTTGTAGACAAACTGAACATAATTTAGAATATAAAGTAATATTAAATTAAATAATAGATATTTCATTATTTGGGTATTTTCTAATATAAATATATATTGTAGGAAAACATTCTCGCTAAGAAACAAGGTGGATAAGTTTTGTCTAATTCAAAACTTACATAAAGATTATGTATAAAACAAGGTAAAAGGGACCAAGAAATAAAAAAAAAAATGTAAAGAAAGTTATAAAAATATAGAGGTATTTTTTGAGGTAAAAAGCTAAAAGAGAAATAATTTCATATGTAAAAAAAATCTTGTATGGTAAATTTAGTCCTAAAATAACTAGTTTTTTATAAAGGAGGGATGTTCAGAACAAACCAGAAAATCCGATCATATCATGAACGCTCAGTGTAAATCAGAATAAGAGAATTTATATAGAAAAAATATACTTTTATATAGTCAAGTTATCATGTTATTAAGTTTTGATTTGCTTAGGAAAAAACAACTGAGATATTTTTTTTTTAAATTAAGGTTATTACATCCATGTATCTCCTTATATGTGCTTTTAAAGTCCTTGTAACATTGAGTTACAGAGCTTTAACTCCTGGGTCTAAAAAGGACACCAAGTCTGGCTAATTCTTCAACACAGCCAGCAGTGAAAGCCTCATCTTCAGGTCCCCTAGAAGATGCCAATCTAAATGAACTGCATTCCCGAGACACAGGACAAGAAGTTAAAGCTATTCAACTCCTCAAGGCCCAGAGACTATCATGGAAGCGGTGGGCACGTAAAATTGTAAGGGCCCATTTAGGAAGATAAAGTAATTTTAGTTTCTCTATAAATTAATCATTAGTGTCAAAGGTTGACTGACGCAAAATTAGAAGACGGACTCCTGCGTCAGATTAACAAGTTTTTCTTTAAGCACTAACCAACTACTTAATAAAGGTTATAAAGGTTATGAAAGTCGTACAGAAGTTACATTTTATAATCAAGATTAAACTTTATAGATTGTTTGCAAACTTTTGAAAAACAAATGTAATTGTCTTCATGCTTTTTTTTTTTGAGACAAAGTCTCGCTTTTGTTGCACAGGCTAGAGTAGTGCAATGGTGGGATCTCAGCTCACTGCAGCCTCCACCTTCTGGGTTCAAGCGATTCTCCTGCCTCAGCCTCCTAAGTAGCTGGGATTACAGACACCCGCCACCACACCTGGCTAATTTTTGTTTTTTTAGTAGAGACAGGGTTTCACCATGTTGGCCAGGCTCATCTTGAGCTCCTGACCTCAGGCGATCTGCCCACCTCACCCTCCCAAAGTGCTGGGATTACAGGCATGAGCCATGGCACCTGGCCTCAGGCTTTTTTTTTTTTTTTTTTAAATCAGGGTTTTTTATTTAGAAAATTAAGTCTCCTCTATCAAAGAATAAAAATTTTTCTTTTTTGAAATGCTTGCATTATCACTTTGGTTAAATGATTTTACAATGATCTGTAATCCTATTTTGTAATATCAAGTATTTTAAACCATTTATATTTGACAGACTTTCCAAAATCAAGTTATAAATTACATCTTTTTCTAATCTAATTAATCCTTTAAAACATTACATTCCATAAAATCCAAAAATGACATAATTTGGCTTATTTGGTATAAAAATTATGCAGGAAGCATTATCTAATATGAAATGGTGTTTTTTGGCAGGGGTGCTGCAGTATAAATATTTTATTCGTACGTGTTCCAAAATTATGGGAAACTCCTATAATTCTAATATAACTTAGTGTAAATTATCACTAATTGTCATAATTGTTATGTTGAAATTATTGTGTGCCACAGAGGAAACAGGTTTCTTTGTCAATCGTGTCTTTTGACTATGGCTGCCTTAAAACCATTTTTTTTCATTCATGGATAATTGTTGCCTTGCTTCAGTCCTCTTTAGAAGGTAGTTTTATAATCAGCTATAAAACTCCAACAGGTGTTCTTCAATGCAGGTCTCTTAGAACTTTGGAGATAGTGACATCAGAATAGAGGAAAAATTTTCAGGACTCATGGAGAGCTAAAATGTTCATGAATATCAAGCAGAACAGGAAGTAACTGCATAGACTAAACTAATCGTTTTGACTTTTTGTTTAAAACATTGCTGAACTTTTGTATTTCAGCATCTTAAAACTTTTCCTTTGAGCTATTGACAGCTTTTAATAATTTAGTATATGCCCATGTATACTAACGTATACTAATACGTATGCTAATACAATAATTTAGTATACATTCAAACAAAATTTGGAGCATATTTGTTTCTCTCTACCTGATTTCTCCAGAATTTGGAATCTGTGAGTATTCTTAACTTACGGCAATACAGTTATTTGCATAAGTGCAATAAGAGTCTGTTTTCCTTTGTAACGGGATGCAATTGGAAAAACTGGTTATTTTTAACAAGCTTTGATTGGAATAGTGTGCTTTCTTTTTTTTTTTTTTTTTTTGGAGACAGAGTTTCACTCTATCACCAGGCTGGAGTGCAGTGGTGCAATCTCAGCTCACTGCAACCTCTGCCTCAAGGGTTTCAGTGATTCTCATGCCTCAGCATCCCAAATAGCTGGGATTACAGGCACATGCCACCACACCCAGATAATTTTTGTATTTTTAATAGAAACGGAGTTTCACCATGTTGGCCAGGATGGTCTCGATCTCCTGACCTCATGATCTGCCTGCCTCGGCCTCCCAAAGTGCAGGGATTACAGGTGTAAGCCACCATGCCCAGCCTGGCGTGCTCTCCTTTAAGGAATCAAGCTTGACTTATGGAGACAATAAAGCCCTTGGAAAAATTGGCTTTGTATTTTGTGTACACAATCCCTACCATGGGTTTTTGACCCATGGTAAGTAAAGAATGTCACTTTCTGACAGGTACAGAAGCTCCACGTTTATCTTGGAACCTTAAGAGGAGAGGAAATTCACCCCACTCATAGATATTTAATGGCACAAATCCATGACAGGGCCCAGCTTCAAAAAAGCTTTATCTGAGATTCCTCCTATGGAACAAAGTTCCATCAAAGCCAATTTAAAAGCCTGTGTAAAAAATAATTATTCTTGCTGCATTGTATACTAATAATCAGGCCAAATATGATAATGCAAACCAGTCCTACCATATTTTTTCTTTAGTAAAAATGGGAGACTGGATAGAGAAAACATTATGTTTCAAAACTAGAGTACACCTGTTGTTAGATTCTAGTCTTGCCTAATTTTGTTTTCACTTTTTATTATTTTCTACAGTTTCAACTAAATTCTAATTTTTCTTGGCTACAAGTCTTCAAAGTAACGTTTTTAATTTTGTTCCTTCTTTTTTAAAGCAATAAACATTAATGACTTTTTTTTAAATTTGTATAAGTAAATTGGGTATGTGTGAGATTTTATTGCATGTATATAATGCACCATGATCAAGTCATAGTATTTAGGGTGTCCGCCTTCCAAGTACAATATATTTTTGTTTAACTGTAGTCACCCTAATCAGCTATCCAACATTGAATTTATTTATTCTATCCCACTGTATGTCTGCACCCTTTAAGCCACTTCTCTTTATCCTTCCTCCTGCCTACTGTCTCATGCCTCCCAATCTCTTTTCTCTACCTCTCCACTATCTACCTCCACGACTCTTAAAGAAAGAAGCTGTCTTAGCAAGCATCTAATCTAAACTCATGCTCAGTGCAGAAATTTTCCTTTCACCAAACTTACCATTCTTTTTTATTTTTCCCGTTTTCTAAGTCTTCCTTCTGAAACACATTATCAGAAGATTTATGTGAGATTTAAAAATATTTTTTGTCAATAAATTTGATGCAGAAATTTCTATCATGATTTTTATTACCAGTTAATTTAATTTATTTTTCATATCCTCTTATCCATTCAAAAGGAAGATATTACAACTAAAACTGGACATGAAAGCACAACTTCTAGCCTCAAGATACTTGTTTTCTGTTCTGGATAACTAAGGCCCTAAAACACATAATCTAAATTTTTTCCCCCAAGTCGTTTTGGCAAATTGGGAAGCACTTGATGAATCTGGCGACTCTTGGTCAATCCATGTCACAATTTGGGAAAACACTGTAGGAAGGTTGGATATTCTGATTGGTCATGTCATATTCAAAAGTCTCTGGCACAATTATTCCCACTAACATATAATACAATTCAGGTGATGATAAAATATAAGGGAAATAATTTATTTTTCTGCTCAAATGCCACTTTCTCTGAGGAGTCCCTTATAAACTAAAAAATGGCACTCTAAATGTTCCCTTTATCCTGTCTGATTTTTTTTTCACAGTGCTTATGCATCAGCTGGTACGTCATGTAATTATCATTATGTCCCCCCACTACATATAAGTGATACTGAAGCAGAGACTTGCTCAGTTTCGATAACTACTATGTCTTTAGTGCCGAGAACAAAGTCTGATACATAGAAGGCACTCACTAAACATTGTTAGATCAAAGGCAGCTCTATGCTTTTATTGAAACAACCAATCCTGGTAATCTGGAATAGTACTGCAGTTTCAGTTTGCCCTAAATAAAAATTATTGAACTTAGAGAAAATAATATTGAACAACTGTAGAAAGTATCCAGCATTATTATCTTAAAGTAAATAGGTACCTCAATATTGTATCCCTCTCTTAAAATATGCATTCACACTTAGTGCTTAAATATTATATATTCCAATATGAGACTATTATATTTCCACCTAAGAAAATAATGTCAATCGTAACTGAGTATGACTGGCTGAACTTTAAACATTTCAAAAGGCATGCAATTTGTAATGAATTCTATTGTCAGCATATTAGTCTGCAAGAGTAGCCATAAAAAATTACCACCGATTGTATGGTTTATAAAACAAATATATATTTTTTTCTCAAAGTTCCCAAGGCTAAAAGTCTAAGATCAAAGTGTCAAGACATTTGGTTTATCCTGAGGCCTCTCTCCTTGGCTTACAGACGGCCACCTTCTGATTGTATTCTCACATGTCACATTTCTAGTGTCTCTCTCTTTCTATGAGGACATTAGATGAATTAGAGCCTCAACTTTATGACCTTATTTGACCTTAATTACCTCTTTAAAAGCTCTATGGCCAAATATAGTCACATTACAGATTAGGGCTTCAACATATGAATTTGAGGGAGGGGCACAATTCAGTTCATAACTATCAGTTTCTGAAAAAATATAAGGTAATAAAACACATTTTTGCACGGAATGATAATTTTTGAAATAATAAATTGAAATTGAATATTTAAATTGCATCAAAGGTATTAAAAAGGTGAAATGTTGAAAACCTTTTCTGCTTAAGATACATTTTGCATTGTGGTTAAAATGAATTTATTTAACATTATGACCTGTCACTTTACACTGTTTTATATTTCAGTTCCTTTACTAAGTTTTATTTGGGTTCCTTTACCAAGTTTCCTATTTTCTATTTTTCTACAGTTTTACCCATTTAATTCTGATCCTTAAATTTATTAAATAGAATTGGCCAAAGGAATCATTTGATTATTTAATTGTTTGTATACGTTGTGATTTCCTAATAACCATCTCTTGAATGTTGCAGTTTTTTATGTATTTGTTGGCTGTTAGCTAATATTTTAATTTTGTTATCAGATAACTGCATTTCAATTTTTATATGGTTTCTATCACATTATTGCCTTTAATTGGCTATTTTTCTACCTTTATGTTTAATTGCCTCCCTTTGCTTTATGCCCCCTATGCTTTCTTAGGTTGTAATAGTCTTTGTTCTTTTTCTTTGCTAAATGTTGAAATTTGTAAGTTTATTTAAACAAAATTAAATCAACAAAAATATTTAATACTGTTACTCTTACTCTGTGCTCAGCTTTAGCTGTTTCCCACCGGGGTGGCTGTGTAATGTTTTAATTATACATATGGGTATGTGTGCATGTTTATTCTAGATATTCTTAAATGTATTAGATCCACAAATAATTAATAAGGCTTTCAAAGCTATCGTGCAATCGTTATTTTTAGTAACACTTTTTATATGTGGTTATGTTTTTGACATTTTATTTTAGTGTAATATAATCACATAGTCTTGTGTGCAATATTTCAACATTTTGTAATTTCTGAAAACTATGCCTAATGAAACTACCTGAGATCTATACTTATCTCTTTTCCATGAACACTTGAAATAAAAATTGATTTTATCTTTTTTGGGAGTATGTTTTATTTAGTTATTTCTTTTATTCGAGTTTTACTGTTTTCTCTATGGAAATTAAGCTGCTGTGGGTTGAAGCCAGTTCGATTCTTATTTGAACTGTAGGATTGATAGATTTACTTTCCTTTTTTCCACCTATGTTAGATCACCCTCTGCACACCTTTTTCTCTTCTAAGTTAATAATTAAATATCCTTTTCCAGTTTGTACCTAACGTCTGAAAAAAAAGAAAGGAAAAAAGTGAATTGCACAGGAGTAAATTTCTAGCTTAAAATAATGAATTAAATCAAATGAACTTTTATATACTAATGTCTTCAACCTTCTAATGCTAGTCAATTTACTAATGTAAAACATTGTTTTATATTTGAATGCAATTTTTAAATTCCTGGAGATATATATATATATAGTTTATATATATAGTGTGTTTATATATATAGTTTATATATATAGTGTGTGTGTATATATATACTCTGTGTGTGTGTGTGTATATATGTATATAAACTAAGAATTTACCGTTTCTCCTAATCCTTGGCACAGGTTAAAGAGAAGTTATTCTCTATTCGTGCGTTGGGCAGGAAGGAAAAAAGTAAAGGGGGGAAGCCTGTTGTACTGATACTTATTTTCAGATCTATATATATAGTTCAATGATAACGACTCTGTTATTTGGTGGACATATTTAGGTTATTGTGCTGACAAACTCAAAACTAATGAGCCTTTTTAAATTAAAAGCAACGTTCAAGTTTTGGTTTCCATCTAATATTTTCTATAGACGTTGAACTCTGTTGCAGTTAACATATCCTTTGTAGAACCAATTTAATACAAGTTGATTTTTCTTTTTATGATTGGTGTAAACATTCTAGATTGAAGAAACAGCATTTTTTTCTTCTTGCTTATTTAAAGAAAACTTTTCACAGAACTCATTAACTGAAATGAACAGTCTCATCTACACAAGCTTTGTGATAAGCATGAAAATATTTGCAAGGAACTAATTTTATGTAGTGAATAGTTGATAGGGTCAAGAGACAGCCAGATGCCCAGGCAAATAGGAAATGTCCCTGGAGATTTTCACCCATCCCGCAAGTCTTTACACCAGGTGCTTTTTGCAGATAGGGGAACCTGCAGAGAGGGCTTGTCTTGTCTGGGCATTCCCCACATGCACGGGGTGAATGGAGTATAGCCACCAGAAACTCACACCTTACACTGGGGAGGAAACTTGCCTCTTCAGCTAGTGTGTAGTGGCCTGGCATTCAATTTTGTGAGGTAGAAACCTGAGTGTAGGACCTCTCTCTTTGTTGAGAGCTTTCCTTTCACTTAATATATTCCACCCTCTCACTCTTCAATGTGTCCATGTGCCTAATTTTTCCCGGTTGTGAGACAAGAACATGGATTTAGCTGAACGGAGGAGCAAAACTCCTGCATCATAGTGATCTGCAAAATATGTTATTGTAACTGCCCAAGGGGTTCACCCTGCCTGCCGCCTAGACAGAGCCAATTCATCAGTGTAGGGGAATTACAATAGAGAAAGAGTAATTGACGCAGAGCCAGCTGTGCAGGAGAATGAAGTTTTATTATTACTCAAGTCAGTCTCTCCAAGCATTCGGGGAGCAGAGTTTCTAAGGATAACTTGGTGGGTAGGAAGAAGCCAGTGAGCCTTGAGTACTGATTGATCAGGGATGAAATAGTAGGGAGCTGAAACTGTCTTCTTTCACTGAGCCAGTTCCTGGGTTGGGGCCACAGGATCAGATGAGCCAGTTTATTGATCTGGGTGGTGCCAGCTGATCCATCAAGTGCAGGGTCTGCAAAATATCTCAAGCAGTGTTCTTAGGAGTAGTTTAGAAAGGGTCAGAATCTTGTAGCCTCCAGCTGCATGACTCATAAACCATAATCTCTAATCTTGTGACTAATACTGGTCCTACAAGGACAATCGAGTCCCCAGACAAGAAGGAGTTCTGCTTTGGGAAAGGGCTGTTACCATCTTTGTTTAAACTATAAACTATAAACTGTGTTTCTCCCAAAGTTAGTTCAGCCTATGCCCAGGAATGAACAAAGACAGCTTGGAAGGTTGAATCAAGATGGAGTCAGTTAAGTTAGGCCTCTTTCACTTTTAATTTTGCAAAGGTAATTCCATTTCCTTGTTTCAGATAAGCAACCTAGTTAAGAAAAAAGTAGACATTTATTAATAAATATTAGTATTTTTACTTTAACTGTGTCAGAGTACTTAATATGTTGCTCATATAATTTTATAACTAGAAAACTGAAAAATCCACAAAAATATACAGGTCATCAATTTATTAACAGGTATTGAAAAAAATGCCTTTGCAAAATTATGACAGTAAGAGAATTCTGACATAGCTGACTCCATCTTGCTTGTAATCAGTCTTACAGGCTGGTTATCTTTGCTCATTCCTGGGCATGGGCCACGCTATCTTTGGGAGAAATTTATTATGTAGTTTGAATGATAACAGCCCTTCCCAAGAACTAAACTGCCCTTGTAAATCCAATGAAAGGTCACCAAGTTAGGAGAATGAGAAGGACATGAATTCTACTAAGATGTAGATGTAGTTAAATAATTATCCAGCCATAAACAGAGGGTCACAAGATTTGCAACTTCCCTAATTACTTCTGCAGATGACATTACTATTGTAGAACCTAGGATTGGCCTTTTGAGATGTCTTCTTAGATTTTTGCATTTCTGACAACCAAATGGACCAACCCAGACTTGTCAGCTTGTCCTGTGGCCCCCACCCTGGAACTGACTCAATGCATGAGAACAGCTCCAACTCCCTATGATTTCATCTCCAACCTGACAAATCAGCACCTCCCATACCCTCTTCCCTGCCCACTAAACTATCTTTGAAAAACCGCTAATCTCCCAGCCTTCCATGAGATTGATTTAAGTAAAAACTCCATCTCCTGCATGTTGTGACCAGCCTTGCATCAACTAAAATCTTTCTTTAATTCAATGCCATGATCTCATTGAATTGATTTTGTCTGTGCAGTGGGCAGGAAGAATCCCATCAGGTAGTTACAGTATGCCTCCTTTTAATTTTTGGAAAATATACCTATGTTTTTAAATTTATTTTTAAATATAGAGGAAGCATAGGAACCATAAAACTTATATTTTGTTCCTAATTTTATTTCGAATGATTTGAAAATAGATAAATAAAAATACAAAATGAAAACAAACTTTCTTTTTAGGAAACAGAAAAAAATGTGAAAAAGTCTGGTCCCCAAAAGATGAGATTTTAATCTCTATGCCCTTCCGGGAAACAATGGTAAATTTTTCTTGCAAAATATTTGCTCTTCTATCACATTTTTCTTACCACAATATTTGTTCTCATGCTCAGATCTTTTTTGTTTGTTTGTTTGTTTTGATGATTAAAGCCTCCTTTTTCCTTCTATATATTTATTTTTTCCTAAAATTGTTTTATCTGTCTTCATATTCAAGAGTTGATACTTTCTAAAATCAGTAACAAAAGACAAAATTACTTTGGAAACTAGAGTTTTGTTAGCACTACATCTGATATCCGTAAGCAGTTAACATGTGTTAATGTATCCACCAAAGAAAACAATATAAATTATTAAGGCTAGCAAAATAAGTGTAATTAAAATTATAGGAAGTAATTCTGAGGATAAAAGTCCAGGTTCTTTAAATTTATTGATTTCATTAGCAAACTGCTGCAAAGGTCAAAGATGATTGTAGGCTGGGTGTGGTGGCTCGTGCTTGTAATCCCAGCACTTTGGGAGGCTGAGGCAGGCAGATCACGAGGTCAGGAGATCGAAACAATCCCGACCAACATGGTGAAACCCCATCTCTACTAAAAATACAAAAAAGTTAGCTGGGTGTGATGGCATGTACCTGTAATTCCAGCTACTTGGGAGGCTGAGGCAGGAGAATCGCTTGAACCCAAGAGGCAGAGGTTGCAGTGAGCCGAGATTTTACCACTGCACTCCAGCCAGGGCAACAGAGTGGGACTCCATCTCAGAAAGAAAAAAAAAAAAAAAAAAAACAGAAAAAGAAAGAAAAAAAAACCAAGATAATTTCAAACTCTGATGCTGGCAATTTTATTTCTTTTCTTTTTTTATTTTTTATTTATTACTATTTTTCTTTAGATAAAGTCTTGCTCAGTCACCCAGGCTGGAGTACAGTGACATGATCTCAGCTCAGTGCAACCTCTGCCTCCCGAGTTCAAGTGACTCTCTTGCCTCAGCCTCCTGAGTAGCTGTAATTTCAGGCGCATGCCACCAGGCCCGGCTAATTTTTGTATTTTTTAGTAGCGACAGGGTTTTGTCATGTTGGCCAGGTTGGTCTTGAACTCCTAACCTTAGGTAATCCACCCACCTTGGTCTCCCAAAGTGCTGTGATTACAGGCGTGAGCCACCACATCCGACGAGATGCTGGTAATTTTAAAACCAAGATTAACTGTCAATTTTCTGTAACTCTAGTTCGTCATCATTGAGCTGAGGTTTTAACCAAATGTAACAATGAAGGTATAACCCTAAAATACATTGGGTTCTATGTTTTTGTATAAATGAAATCAGCACAGTGTGACAGATAACTTTGGTTGTAGAGCTATGGAGTTGTATAAAAATTGTGGATAAGACAAGGTGTAAAAGTGTTTTACTTTGTATTTTTTGGTTAATAGCATTATTGTGTTTTAGGCCAAGCAACAACTAGTAGGAATTTTTGAGTTAATGTGGTTCAATCGGAATAACACTAGGTTAACAATTAAAATGTTAGTTGTCTAGTTTTTCCGCTAAGTAACTATGGGAACATACATACATTTATTTCTGTTTGTCTCACTTACCAAACAAGACTACATGTATTGTCTCTAATGCAGGGGAAGTATATGACAATCACAAGAAAAAATTAAAGTTAAAGCATTCACCGCTCAAAATTACTTCTGTTATTATTAGTCCTTTAAAATTAGGAGTTATATTATATAACAGGATATATCTGCCTTTCACAGAGACTCCTAATTTACTATTGCTTCCTGGAAGAGCATATGATTACTAATCACATTTTGGAACCACAGTTTTTTTGGTTCATACTTCAGGTATAAACTAAGCCAGTTTTGTAACTTTGGACACTTTAATGAAAATAATGATACTATTTACTTTACGAGATTATTGTGATATTGCATGAGCTAATTCATGCAAGCAAACAAAAAGAAAATGTCTAATGCAGAGTAGACTTGCAGTGACGATGTGTTTTTTTTGTTTTATTTTATTTTTTTACCTTTGTCCCCATTCTCTTTGTGTCTCCAAAGAATGGTATAATAGAGGATTCTTCTTTATTTCCTTTCAATAGACATATTTATCTGTATATTAATAAATATGTTTTGGGATTCTTTTCAACGTAGGGTATCCTGGCATGGGAAAGCATTTTGAATAGCATGATCTTGTATAATCAGGATTTTCTTGTGTAGCCTGTAACCAACTATTGATATTTACATTAGATGTCAGCAAGACTGATGCTATTGCATTTTTATTATTTCCTTTCCAGCCTCAATCTCCCAAAACTCTCCTCTTCCTTTATGTTATCCAAGTACTCTTAGTTCCCTAAACACGTCGAGTCTTCCCTTGGCTCAATTTCAATTCCTGAAACACCACTTCTCCATCTTCAACTGGATGACACCGTCTCATCATTTACATTGTAGTTTCAACATCACATATTTTCAAAAGCTTTTTTTTAACCTAAGAAAGATTTGTAAGATGCCATTTTCTTCACAGATTCTGTCAGCAGCAGCATCCTTGATCTAGAAAACACACATGCTTAGTCAAAGTTAAAGTCATGTAGAAAATTCATGGAAAATAGCTGCCAGACACGAGGTTCTCTTCATATTACTTTCTCTGCCCAAGAATCAAGTATAAAATAATGCTGGAATCATTAAGTGAACTAGGCTTCCCCAGCTGAAATTTCTTTTCCATTGAGCTCTTATTTTAAATTGTTTGGCCCTGCCCATAAAATCAAACAAGATATTAAAATGAAATTCAAAAGAGAAAAAAAGAAAGTAAAAACCGCTCCATAATTATGGATTGTTTATACCAGTTCTCTTAATTTCAACATATGGTCTGTGCTAATTAGCTATTCTTGACACCTGGGCTTTTAAAATAAAAGTCAATTTATTCAGAAGGAGGTAGAGATAAAAGATAACATGATTTAGCTCCCTTATTCCCTCTTTTCTCACTCATCACTCCGCGGTGTAAAAGTGTGTTCAAGGCTTATTGTTGCAATTGCAAAGGCTTATGGATCCTTTGATGAAATCTCAGGTACCTATCTAACTATTAATATTGTGTGGTTGACTTTAACCAGGTCCATTACACTGTTCCTGATGTCTCTTAAAAAGACAATGATATCCTTTGCAATGCCCTTTGCCTGAATATCTACCACAATAAATACATGTTTTTTTAATATAATTTCTTGTTGTTCGAGACAGAAATAATTCTGCAGTTAACCATCAAGTTTTTCAAGGCATTTTGAAAAATTGTAAAATAATTCGTCATTTCAAAGCATAATCTCTTGCTCAGGACATGATAAAGAGTCAGATATCGCTGGATCATATTTTTCTAGGCCACAGAAATAAGTTCTTGTTAATCACACCTCTTCCTCATAGGACACTCCAAAAATAGTAAATGGGAAATACTAAAAACTACTGGACTCATGCTGAAATTCTCAAAGCAATACTTCTAGGGAAACTAGGTTTCGACAACAGGTTAGGCTGAGAAACCAAGAAAACTCTTTTTTCACCTCCAATCACATTCTTAAAATCATCCAGCAAATGACGTGAATTTGGAAAAGTTAGAATAGGTCAACTTTTGAAGATCTGACGTTAACTAAACAGCTGAGATATACTATATTTGAAAAATGAACTGTTGTGGGTTTGTGTCTCCCCAAATAAATGGAAGCTCTAATCTGCTACTGACTTTATTTGTAAATGGGGTTTTCACATCTAAATCTGTCAAGATGAGGTTACTAGAGTAAACCCTAAACCAATATAACTAGTGTCCTCATAAAAAGGGGAAAATGGACATAGAGACAGATAGGGGAGAATTACTAGTGTCCTCATAAATCATTATAACTAATGTCCTCATAAAAAGGGGCAAAATGGACACAGATGGGGAGAATAACTTATGAAGATTGAAGTTACACTGCTATAAGCAAATGAATGACAAAAATTGCTGGTAAACCACTAGAAGCTAGAAGAGAAGCATGGAACAGATTCTCCCTCACAGCCTATAGAAGGAGCCAACTTTTCTGTTGCCTTAATTTCAAACTACTAGCCACCAGACCTATGAAATAATAATGTCTGCTGTTTAAGCCACCCAGTTTATATATTTTTTTTAATGGCAACCCTAGCAAACTAATACAGAAATTATTTCTAGTTTTAGTTAATTAATTTGCCTATCAATGAGTGATAACTTATCAAAAATATGTTTGACTCTTCCAGCATAATTCCCACATGTTGTGAGAGAGACACAGTGAGAGATAATTGAATCATGGGCACAGTTTCCCCCATACTGTTTTCCTGGTAGTGAAGAAGTCTCACAAGATCTGATGGTTTGATAAGGGGTTGTCCTTTTCGCTTGGCTCTCAGTTTTTTCTCTTGCCTGCCACCATGTGAGATGTGCCTTTCACCTTCCACCATAATTGTGAGGCCTCTCCAGCCATGTGGAGTCTTGGGTGGGTCTTTATCAACAGCATAAAAATGGACTAATACGTATGTCTTTTTTTTTTTTTTTTTTTTAAGAATTGTCTGTGTCTTTAGCCCACTTTTTGATGGGATGGGTTTTCTTTGTTTTTCTTTTTTCTTACTAATTTGTTGGAGTTCCTTGTAGATTCTGGATATTAGTCCTTTGTCAGATGCATAGATGTGAAGATTTTCTCCCACACTGGGGGGTTGTCCGTTTACTCTGCTAACTGTTCTTTTTGCTGTGTAGAAGCTCTTTAATTTAATTGAATCCCAGCTATTTATCTTTGTTTTTGTTGCATTTGCTTTTGGGTTCTTGGTCATGAAGTCTTTGCCTAAGCCAATGTCTAGAAGGTTTTTCTGATATTATCTTCTAGACTTTTTACAGTTTTATGTCTTAGATTTAAGTCCTAGATCCATCTTCAGTTGATTTTTGAATAAGGTGAGAGATGAGGATCCAGTTTTATTCTTCTACATGTGGCTTGCCAATTATCCCAGCACCATTCGTTTATAAGGTGTCCTTTCTGCACTTTATGTTTTTGTATGCTTTTTCAAACATCAGTAGTGATCAGGGTTATGCAAATCAAAAGCACAATGCAGTACCATCTTACTTCTGCAAGAATGGCCATACTCAAAAAAAAAAACAATAGATGTTGGTATGGATGTGGTGAAAAGAGAACACTTCTACACTGCTAGTAGGAATGTAAACTAGTACAACCATTAAGGAAAACAGTGTGAAGTTTCCTTAAAGAATTAAAAGTAGAACTGCCATTTGATCCAGCAATCTCACTACGTGGTATCTACCCAGAAAAAAATAAGTAATTAAATGAAAAAGATACTTGCACACACTTGCTAATATTAGCACAATTTGCAATTGAAAAAAATCTGGAACCAGGCCAAATGCCCATCAATCAACAAATGGATAAAGAAACTGTGGTATAAGTCAGGCGCGGTGGCTCCTGCCTGTAATCCCAGCATTTTAGGAGGCTGAGGCAGCCAGATCACTTGAGGTCAGGAGGTTGAGACCAGCCTGGCCAGCATGGTAAAACCTTGTCTCTACTACAAAAAATTATCAGGGCACAGTGGTGTGCACCTGCAATCCCAGCTACTCAGGAGACTGAGGCAGGAGAATTGCTTGAAACTGGAAGGGGGAGGTTGCAGTGAGCTGAGATGGCACAACTGCATTCCAGCCTGGGTGGCAGAGTGAGACTCTAAAAAAAAAAGAAAGAAACTGTGGTATACATATACAATAGAATTGTACTCAGCTATAAAAATGAATGAATGAATGGCATTCACAGCAACCTGGATAGAACTGGAGACTACTATTCTAAGTGAAGTAACTCAGGAATGGAAAACCAAACATCGTGCGTTCTCACTCCTAAGTGGGAGCTAAGGTATGAGGATGCAAAGACGTAAGAATGACACAATGGGGATTCAGGGGTAAGGGTGGGGTGGGGTGAGGGATAAAATATTATAAATGGGGTTCAGTGTATATGTCTTGGGTGATGGGTGCACCAAAATCTCACAAATTACCACTAAAAAACTTCCTCATGTAACCAAATACCACCTGTTCCCCAAATTCTATGGAAATAATAAATACATACATACATACATACATAAATACATAAATTATGCAAGGCTATATGGTTATTAAGACAGTAAATTAAAAGCTTAATTTTCCTAGACCTTTGTTTTTGTGATAATGTACTTTTAATTCTCTGTTTAAAAATATATATGTGAGAATTATTTTATTTGTATGAAATAGATATTAAATTATTAGGTATTAGAATCTGTACATTACCAAATTACACTAAATATGCTTGATGCCCTTGCTTAAAAATATTATAGAAAGATTCTGTGACACATATATGCATTCCCTATTAAATTTATATGACAAATCAGCCTAAAATCAATCTGCCTTGATGATTTAAATATATATTACACAGAATTATTTTTCATTCACAGCATTCTAGTAGTTTAGATTCATTGTAGTCCATAATAATTCAATGCATTAACCTTTGAATTATTTTGAAATAGGCATAATAAAAGTGAAAACATAAATACAAATAGCAAATAACATTATTTGCTGCTGGCATAGCAGAATAAAAATAGAGTGAAACACAGAAAAAGTAGTGCAAATACGTGTTGCCCTGAGGTTAAGAAATTTTGTCTAATATATCATGTAGAATCATTAAGAATAGGTTTATATCTTTGATAAAATGATTCTATGAATCTGTCAGAATATGATAAACTGTTTACATTCAGCAATTTATTATATAATGGTAACAATATTTAGGTAATTATAAAAGATTATAGCAATATTTATTCATAGGTGATGCTTAAAGTCTTTTTATGATATTAGTGCTCCCCCAATTCATGCTGACATGAATAACCATTTGCTTTTAAAGCAGGTGTTTTATGGACAAAAAGGCAAATGCCAGTGGAATGAGTATACTGTTTTTAAAATAAAACCTCCAATGTGCATATGACTGGGTCATTTTTCTAGATTTCAAATTAAGGAATGTATTTGTCCTCATTATATCAAAAGAATAAAATATATTCATAATGTCTCTGGAAAACATTGTTTTAAGCATTTTTCCTACCTTTTCCTTAGGGTTAATTCTAAATAACTGAAGGCTTACCAAGCCCTGTAACATCATGGAAAAGGAGATGTCTGCTTCTATTCACCATAACCATGTCTTCATACGCCTGAAGTGGCTGCTAGTGAAATAATGATGTGGTTTGGCTGTGTCTCCACTCAAGTCTCATCTTAAACTGTAGTTCCTAAGATCCCCATGTGTCATGAGGGGACTTGGTGGGAGGTAACTGAATCATGGAGGCAGTGACCACCATGTTGTTTTAATGTTAATGAGTGAGTCTTCATGAGAGCTGACGGTTTTATAAGGGCTTTTTCTCCCACTTTGCTCTTCACGTCTCCTTGTTGCCACCACACGAAGAAGGATGTGTTTTCTTCCCCTTTTGCCATGATTGTAAGTTTCCTGAGGCCTTCCCAGCCCTGTGGAACTGTGAGTCAATTAAACCTCTTTTCTGTATGAATTACCCAGTCTCAGGTATGTCTTTATTAGCAGCATTAGAATGGACTAATACAGATAATATGTCGCACTCTTTCTCAGGTAATGTAAAACCTCCATGTTGGCAACTGTTAAGAGACCTACGGCAACTGAGCTCCCCATCAACTAAAAGAGTTCCCCAGGCCATACACCCACTCAGCTAGATCTCAGGCCACTTAATGGGCATGCGAAGCTTCACTCATGCTCCATGTTTTTCCTTGGTTTTATGGAAGAGTTTGAGAATTATTCCCCCTTTTTTAATCACAAAGAGCCAACTCTACAACTTTGTCACCTTTGTGACTTAGAGACCTTATGTCTCAATGTGGCCTCTAAGAGAGAAACCATGACTTTGTTCTCTTCTATGCTTATTTCTTCAAATTTAAGTGGTGTCCGTATGTCTTCTCCTTGAAGCTACCTTTGATTGTGTTCAGATCAAGGTCTTCTGCATAGAAAATCTCACCAGTACCAGTTTTCTTGCTTCCTTTCCACTCCAGTTCTGTCTCACCCTTTCTATAATGGTATGTTTATCAGATTTGGACAATTGAAGGAAATGATGGCTCAAGACATGCGGTGTTTAGCAGTAGAATTTTGATATTTACCCCATTGTTTCTTTATTTCTTTCGTTCTTCAATGGTAGATTTCTCTCTAAGCAGAAGTGACAAGTGTTAGATGCATGGGGTAGAGACAAGCATGAGTATCAAAAAAGAAACTCACTGAAGCATCAAGGTAATAAAATTCATTGGAGGATTTTTAAATATTTACCTCGGCATCAGGGCTGGTCTTAGAGGCATGCCATTTGTGTCGCTGCACGGGCCTCATGATAAGAAAGAAACCCGCATTTGGTTTAATGCTCTACTGTCACTGACAACATTCTTAATAATTTTGAACAAATGTTCCACATTCTCACATAGGCTAGATCTTGTGGTAGCTTCTCCTGTGTGTCATAATAGGGATTTAAAAAATAACAATTTTCAGGTCAAACTAAGATAAACTATGAAAAATTATTAGTATAAGTAAAATAACCTTTTTATTTGGTGTGCAACTATTTTCAGAAACTATAAATTGAGCACAGCTAATTTAATAGATGTGAAAAACAGAATTGAAGATTTTGCTTAATGATATTCATCAAAACATAGCCAAAACCAATAATGAATCTTTTCTGTTGAATCAATCAGGTCTGCCGTATTCAACTGCTCAAGATCCCTCACCTGGATTCTCTCACTTTTTTTTCAGAGTTTCTGTTTCTATACTTGCCATTTTACCATCCATGAAAGACTTTAATGTCTATGTAGATAGAAAAACCATTATCTTGAATCCTCAGTTGGTTGAGTTCTCTTGTACAGTGATATTTTCTCCATATTATCCTCATCACCCACAAAAATTACACACTAGACCTTTCCTTCCCTGATACTTGTATTCTTCTTGACAAAATTATTCAGAAAATCTATTGGATATCTGAAATGACTCTTATTCTATTTTACTTGCACAGTTACTCTTTATACATTTTAATTGATTAATGGAGAAATTAAAACATATTCCTCATTACACTAAATGCTCTCTAATTAAAATCTAAATTAAAATGTGGAGTTGTTAAAGTGAATTAAGAAGCAAATATCAAGTTTATTATTATGCATGTAAAATACAGATTTAAAACAAATTGGTAAAAAAAAAAAAAAGGGCAAAAAATAAGACAAAAAAAGTAGAGAAGAAGAAGTTTTTTTTTTTTTATACGGAGTCTTGCAATATTGCTCACTGCAACCTTCGCTTCCCAGGTTCAAGTGATTCTCCTGGCTCAGCCTCCTAAGTAGCGAGGATTACCACCACGCCTGGCTCATTTTTGTGTTTTTAGTAGAGATGGGGTTTTAACATGTTGGCCAGGCTGGTCTCAAACTCCTGACCTCATGATCTGCCTGCCTCAGCCTCCCAAAGTGTTGGGATTACAGGCGTGAGTCAATGCATCTGGCCAGAAGATGTATGTTTTTTAATTATGCAGGGTAGAATTTTAGGAAACTATCATTAAAGAATCTAAGGAGAGTAATGGCATAGTGATAAAATGTATACCAAAAAAAATGCCAGATACCTATAGAAAAAATAACTAACAATTAGATTATAGTAAGAAAATGATAGAATAATAAAAATAATTAACAAAATTTCAAATTGCTTTTGGCTCAAAAGGAATGAATGTATTCAAATGAAAATGTCCAAATAAAAAAGTTGGAGGTAAGTTAACATACAAAACATTTAAAAAGTGATTGTCTCCTATTAAAAAGTTTTATGAAAGTAATGAAACCAATCTAGTAGTACTAGGAGAATTCTCAAATTTTTGAATTCAGAACCATGTAATCTCTTAAAAATTATTGAAAACCATAAAGTTATTTATTTATGTAAGATGTATCTATCAATATATGCTATACTAAAATTTAAAACTGAGACATATGAATATATTTGTCTATTCTTTTAAAAGCAACATTATTATTTATTAAGAAGCATTTTTTAATATATTTCCTATAACAAAAATGTAATGTGAAGAGTAGCATTGTTATACATTTTTAAACATCTGTCAAATATCGGACAATAGAAAGCAGCTGAATTTTCATATCTTCTCTATTTAAAATGTTTCAATATGCTATTTGTTTGAAGTATATGGAAAAAAACAACACAAAAAATCTTGCCTCCCATGAGTATAACATTGAGTAAGAAAGAAGTATTTAAGCAAATTTTAAAGATAATTGTAACTATTCAACTTTAATACTATACCAAAACTTGACTATTTGTAGTTTCTTAAGGGTTAGTTACAATATGGAATCTAAAACTATATTAGAGAACGTTTTCTGTATTGTTTCCTTAAAATCTACTGATCTGAGGCCAGGTGTGGTGGTTCATGCCTGTAATCACAACACTTCGGGATTACACTTTGGGAGGCCGAGGAGGGCAAATCACTTGAGGTCAGGAGTTTGAGACCAGCCTGGACAACTTGGTGAAACCTCATCTCTACTAAAAATATAAAAATTAGCTCCGTGGTGGCTGATGCCTGTAATCCCAACTACTGGGGAGGCTGAGGCAGGAGAATCGCTTAAACCCAGAAGGCAGAGGTTGCAGTTAGCTGAGATCATGCCACTGCACTGCAGCTTTTGAGATAGAGCGAGACCCTGTCTCAAAAACAAAACAAAACAAAACAAACAAACAAAAAAAACCTGCTGATCTGTGTTTGTCTTCGAATTTTATCTACACATGATTTTTATATTTTCATTTGAATAATCTTGGTTCAATAATTCTGCAGATCTTCCAAATGTTGACATCTTGGATTAAAAAACATCAAGATCATGTTCATTGTTAATATCATGGCCAATATCAGAAAATTCCTTAAGCATTGAGAACATGTCAATTTTAAGAAGGCAGATGCAAGTTTTCTGCAATACTATATTGTACTTGAAAGCTCTAATTTTATCATTGGCAAGAATTCTGGGGTTTTTTTTGTTTTGCTTTGTTTTTAAGTGAGAGGCTCACTTCATTCATTTTCAAGAGAATATCTGTCAAAGTCCCACTTTTGAATAATCAGTTTGTCTGTTGTGATTCTTTCCAAAGTGCTTTTCTCAAAACAACTATTGGTGTGAAATGTAAGTTCTTCATGTGTGTATATTTCATTTCATCACATGGGATATTAAAAAGTATTGCGATTGTATATATACACACATATGTATGGATATATATTATATATGTATACATATATTCATATTATATGTATATATTCATATATATTATATATGTATACATATATTCATATCTATTCACTATTTTATAATGGATATTTCTTAATTAAACTGATCTTATAGCTTGCTTTTTTTTTTCTCTCTCTGAGTATGTAGCACTGAAAAACATGGCTACCAGGTCAGTTGTCATTACCTTAATTTGGGTTAAGGCACCAGCAGTTTTGTCTCACATCTGGTTTGCATCATCAAACTAAATATCAACATAAAGACAAATAATAAAAATACCATGTTAATCTTACTATGAAATAGTTTTGACTCAACAGACTTCTGCTGATATCTAAGGATAATAGTAACTGATTTTTTTTTCCTTCTGCCATCTCTATGATCTGCTTGACTCTAGTCACACAACCTGTACTTCATCAAATCTTGATGTTTTTTTGAAAGACCTTCCCTTATAAAAAATATCCCAAAGCAGTTATTAAATGCTCAATCTGGTTCCCAACTTAACTGGGACAAAGAAGGAACCTGCCCAGCTAAGCTGGAATTCTTTAGGTAAAGTCAACAGCAGAGCCCTAACCATGAAGCAGAGAGGAGTTCTGTCCCTTTATTCTCCAGGGACTGTGTTCAAAAACATCCTCAAATACAATAAAAGAAAAAGCTGAGTAAGCACCTGTAGAACAGGTAACAAAGTATTCTAGGGATCAGCTGCTGTGAGTTAGTTCACAAGTGCTTTAAGTAAGTATTAATGAAAGATGATGTATTTTTCATTTCTGACAATAAAGAAAACATCTGGGGCATCCTACATTACTCCTGTGGCAATTTGCCTTTATCATTATATTTTAATCTGCAATGCAATCTTTTATCCGTTTTTTAGACTTTTTCGAGGATATTGGGCGACTTGCTTAATCATTTTAATCTTCAACCTGCTACCTAAAATTTAGGACAGTATCACTGTCAAGAAGTGTTACTCTAGAAAAGTGTCAATATTAAAGGCTATTAGTTTACGTAGTCGAAGTTTCACATCAAGGAGCAACATTTTGGAAATATTTATAACTGACTTTGTTATCGAATGTTAGTGTATTTTAGAGAGGAAGTGATCTTCATCCTAACATATTCCACACTAATAATATGTATCTGTAATATTTTCTTTTGTAAGAAGAAACTAACCAAAAATCCAGGGGTTCTGTAAATGCTGCTACTCATGCACAGAAAGGCGATCACCAAGACAATGAGTATTCCCAGGGAAGCGGCTTTAATAGGAGTTGCAGGTGAGGAGATGGGAGATCAGTCTCAAATCCATTTACCTAACCAACTAAAATTAGGAATTTATATAGCAAAATGTAACTATATGAAGGAACAGGAATTAGAGACGGGTAATGAAGAAGAGTCGGTCAACAGGAAACAGGTGGTCGGTTAGGCAATCATGCTAAGGGAGAGGTCTGACACTCCTTGTCCAGATGCAATGATAAGTTTCAGTTCCTTCATAGTATTTGGGAGGCCTGCTGGTTGGTTTCCTGAGAAAGAAAACTCATATAAGACAACTGTAACTTTCTCATATTTCAAGACTGGGAGAGTCCATTTCTAGGTGTATTCAAAAGAAGCCATTCAGTTCTATGGGACAATTGGTTTGGTTTAAAACCACTTCACTATATGGTCACATAATGCCTTCAGCTTAAAGTACCAAAGTGGTTACTGTAATCATTTTCTTTTTTAACCTATAAAAACATTTATTAATATAAAATAGCATACTCTTTACTTTTATTAAATTATGATCTAGGCCATTATATCTTACTTGAATCCTGTTTTCTTGAAATTAACTCCTTTTAGTTTGATTTTTTTTAAATTAACTGGTCTTTTTTTCTGCAAGTGGCTAATTTTAAAACATTTAAGCTGATCAGATATTCTTTACCCCTTATGCTGTATAATTATCATATATTTTCCATTTATCCAACTCTGCATGTGAAACAACTAAGAGTATTCTAGAATATGAACTTCCTGTTGCAATTTAATTTACACATTATTGCCGTGTTTTAGAAGAAAACAGCAGGCTTCACAATGGCAATCACTTTTCGTAGCTACTAAAATTTTCAAATACCTTTAATTTTTCTACATCTATCCACAGGGGTTCAAGTACTCATTTTGTTCACATTCCTTTAAGATTTGAGATCCACTTTCACTTCACCCAAGGCGTCAGAAATATAATGCTATAATCAGACATTATAATTTTTTTGCTTTGCCTGTTCAAAATGTCCTCCCTCCCCAAAATATATTTTCCCAAATAAGCAGGATGAAACAAAATTTTTCAATGTGGAGAAAATATAATGCCATTAGAGAAAATGATTATCCAAAAATTCAAAGTAATTCTTACCATTGTAATCAATGGTTGCCAGTATGCACATATTATGACTTACATATGGCCTTTTCCCAACAGAAATGAACTATATGTAATTATTTTGTGCTTTGACAATAATCATAAATGTATTTGCATAATTATAAATCATAAATCTATTTACATAATTATAAATCTATAAACTGTGTACTGTTAATTTTGTGTGTGTGTACTGGCTGTAATATACACTTATGAATTGTGCTCAAAAGTTTGTTGTCTTTCTCACTTATTTTATTCAACATTTCTTTAGAACTATCATTTCTGGTCAAACATGGTGGCACTTGCCTGTAATCCCAGCCCTCCGAGAGGCGAGGGCGGGCGGATTACTTGAGCTCAGGAGTTTAAGAACAGCTGGGCAACACTGGCAAAACCCCATCTCTACAAAAAATGCCAAAAAAGTAACTGGGCATCGTGGCACATGCCTGTGGTCCCAGCTACTTGGGAGGGTGAGGTGGGAGGATCACTTGAGCCTAGGAGGTCAAGGCTGCAGTGAGGCAGTGAGCCATGAGTCATGATCGCCACTGCACTCAAGCTTGGTTGAAAAAAACAGACCATGTTGTCCGGGCACAGTAGCTCACGCCTGTAATCCTAGCACTTTGCGAGGCTGAGGCGGGCGAATCACGAGGTCAGGAGATCGAGACCATCTTTGCCAACACAGTGAAACCCCATCTCTACCAAAAATAAGAAAAATTAGCAGGGCGCAGTGGCGGGCACCTGTAAGTCCCAGCTACTCGGGAGGCTGAGGCAGGAGAATGGCGGAAACCCGGGAGGCGGAGCTTGTAGTGAGCCGAGATCGCGCCACTGCGCTCCAGCCTGGGCGACAGAGGGAGGCTGCATCTCAAAAATAATAATAATAAATAAAAGACCATATCTCCAAAAATAAATATAAATAAATCAACATTGCTCCATGAAAAACTAATCAATTTAAATGTGTTTTGAAAGTTACAATATTACATGGTGCACGTATGCCACAGTTTATCCTTTTAAGAACGGATGAACATTTACGTTCTTGAAAGACTTTGCTGTCACACAAAATACTCTATTGAATATTCTCACGCATGGCCATTTCTGTGACTGTGCTAGAGTTTTATGAAGTATATTCCCAGGAGAGAAATTGTGGAGTTAAGTTTCACCAAATAGTGACAAACTGCTGTCTAAATGACTGCATCATTTCATGCTGTTAGCATCAATACCTAAACTTTTAACTTCACCATTTCTTGCTAATATATACATCTTCTATGTTTATTTTATTTTGGATGTAACCTGATACTACATTGTTTCAATGTGGTTTTGTTGAGTAAAATGTTTTATTTTCATATGAATATCCTAGTTTATATTCCTAAAAATCTACTTCATGTAATTTTCCCTAATTTATTAGTTTCTTTTTGGATGTAAATATGTTTTAATTTTCAATTACCCCAACTTTATTTCTATTAAGTAAATAGCACAAACTTCTTGTCAACCCATCAACTGCCCAATTATTTCCATTATCTGTCAACCATATTCTAAACAATTGTTTAGGAAATTGTGTATTCAATTGCATTTACTAGTTACTGCCTATTTTTTAATATTATTCCTTAAAATATATTTTTCAAAACTTTTTTGCTGATACAGTTTATATTTTGGACATAAGCCTTCATGATAATAATTTGGAAAGTTTATCTGCTTCTTGAGTCTTTCATATATTTTTCCATATATAGAACCTGAACCGCTTTTTGAGATTTTAGAGATGTTACAGCATTCTCTTCGGTCCACTAAAGATTCTACTCTGTGTTTTCTTGACTATAGGAGTGTTTTATGGTATTTTCTCGTTATATCACTTTTGTCTGTAAGATATTGCAGGCATTCAATTTTAAATTTACAATAGTAAAATTTTATGATTTTATTTATTTTGTTATATCTTTTTTAAAAATTCTTATTCATAGATTGAATCTACTGTTTTATTTCTGCATATAACTTTATTCGACCTCTAAAATATCTTCTACCTCATTATTCAGTGGGATGATTGTTCAGGGGATGGTATATTTTACTCAGAAGGATGGAGTTTCAGGTTTGTAAAGTATGGTTAAAGTGAGTACGGTGACTGAAGCCAGGGACCTGTGCTCAGATCACCAAGACATTGGGGAAAAGCAACAAAAAACAAAAAACAAATAGGAGGCATTAAAAACCAACTTCAGAATCTTGTATTCTATCAACAAATAAAATGTTTGCTTAAAAGAAAATGGAGTGTTTAAAGAATAACTTGGAGGCCCCCTTAATGTAAAAACACATGTTTACAAAAAACAATGCAAAATAAACAATTCATAGGATAGTACAAAACATGGTCTATTTAGCCCCGTGTTGCAAAAATGTAGAGAAGAGTGTAAGAAAGGATTGTGCAAATTAAACATTATGAGAAACACTTTAGATGATATATAAAATAATTTCTAAGAACAACATATCATTAGTATTTTTTGTGTGTGTATATTTGATTAGTAATTGTGCCAGTAAACAAATTGTTTCACATCCCCATTATTTTACAGCTACTATTCACTGGCCTTGCTGGTTGCAGAGAATTTGGAAAGTAACTTAGTAGACCCATCTGGAATCTGGCCTTAGGATGATACTTGGCTGTATTAATTTGCATGTAAATCAATAGTAAATCTTGTAAAAAAGAAGGAGAAAATAAGAAGAGCTTTGATTTGGTGGGGGGTGGGGCTCAGGATTTTGCTTTTTAAGTAGTTCCTAGAAGAAACCAATTTGCTGGTTGAGAACTACTCTTGGATTACCAGGGCTCAATTTACTCATACCCTAGAGAGTATCTTTACTGGTTTAAGGTTTGAGATTATGACTTTTTTTTCACTACCTCCACTGTAACTTGAAATCAGAAATTGTAAGTTACTTTTTTCTTATTCTTGGGAATGGTTTTTCTAATTTGATTTTTTCATAAACCTTTGCTCTTATTTCGCACGTAAAATAGCTTCTTAAATTCTATTGGAGGTACGACTCAAAAATTTTCAAAAGTTGTTGTTTTTGTGACCATTAAATTAATGGCACAGTGAACTGTCTATGTTATTCACTTATAATGAAATATATTTGACACCTATTTTTACATTTCCTAATTGCCTCACTGTATTTGAAGCAGTCTATAAATTCACAATTTTCATCTGAATTCCTTTCAATTAGATGTGGAGTCAGAAAGAATTCAGTATAGACTCTACTTGAAAATATTAAAGTTTCTGCATGCACCCTACTTAAAGAATAAGAATCATCTTTTTTTTTTTTTTTTTTTTTTTTTTTTGAGATGGAGTCTTGCTCTTTCACCCAAGCTGGAGTGCAGTGGTGTGCTATTGGCTCACTGCAACCTTTGCCTCCTGGGTTCAAGCAATTCTCTGCCTCAGCCTCCCCAGTAGCTGGGATTACAGGCGCCCACCATGACGCCTGGCTAATTTTTTAATTTTTAGTAGAGAAGGGTTTCATCATTTTTGCCAGGCTGGTCTTGAACTCCTGACCTCATGATCCACCCACCTTGGCCTCCAAAAGTGCTGTTATTACAGGTGTGAGCCACCGTGCCCGGCCTAAAGAGTCTTATTTTCATACGCAATACTTTTACTTTACATTTCAGATTTCAATGGTTGAGGAGTAGAGGAGGAAGTTTTTATAATATAATTTTATAATAAGATGTTATTTAAATCATAGATATTTATCACCTGTAATGTATAATTTTTTCTTCTACTTAATTTAAATATTATGACAAGCTACTTACTTTCACTTCACAATCTCACTAGTGAATTTAAATTTTATTAGAGGTATGAGATAGTTTAGTTCTTCCAGACCCTTGTAGTCTGTCTTACATGGAAATCCTCAAAAAGTCATGGTAAAGATTTAACTCAAATTCTTTCTTTTTCGATTGGATAGTGAACTTGTGCATGGTACTTAAATATGATTCTCCCTCATTGTTAATAGAAAAGATTTCTTTGAATTCTTCACACATAGAATTGTTACTAAATCTTATAGAATGCTTCTGAATGTAACATGTTTCAATATGTTTCTAGAAAATCTATTTCTAGATTTTCATATTCAATTTTTAATTTTAAGAATGACATGTGGGCTGGGCACGGTGGCTCACGCCTGCAATCCCAGCACTTTGGGAGGCCAAGGCGGGCGGATCACAAGGTCAGGAGATCGAGACCATCCTGGCTAACATGGTGAAACCCCATCTCTACTAAAAATACTAAAAATTAACCGGGCGTGGTGGCGGGCACCTGTAGTCTCAACCACTCGGGAGGCTGAGGCAGGAGAATGTTGTGAACCTGGGAAGTGGAGCTTGCAGTGAGCTGAGATCGCGCCACTGCACTCCAGCCTGGGTGACAGAAAGAGACTCCATCTCAAAAAAAAAAAAAAAAAAAAAAAGAATGACTTGTGATTTGAGAGTATGCTAGATATCTGTTAGCTTGTTCAGCTATATTCTGTCCTAGTCTTACTAGAAACATGCTGAAGAAAGCCAATTCCCTGGGGATAGAGTTAGTTTTAATCAAATTTTATTTTTCTATTGAGCCTATTTATTGACTGTCTATATTGTGAACCACAGATATTTACATTTAAAACTTAAGAAATAGGCTGAGTGCGGTGGCTCACACCTGCAATTGTTGCACTTTGGGAGGCTGAGGCGGGTGAACCACTTGAGGTCAGGAGTTTGAGACCAGCCTGACCAACATGGGGAAACCTTGTCTCTACTAAAAATATAAAAATTGGCCAGGCATGGTGGTGGGTGCCTTTAATCCCAGCTACTTAAGAGACTTAAGCAAAAGAATCGCTTGAACTCAGGAGGCAGAGGTTGCAGTGAGCAAAGATGGCACCACTGCACTCTACTGTGGGTGACAGAGCAAGACTCTGTCTCAAAAATAAATAAATAAATAAAAATAAAACTTCAGAAATAATTTACTGTACCACTGCATCAAGCACATTTAATCACTAGTAGTTTTTCTTAAATACTTCAATTTCACTTTTTAAATTTTTCTTATTGCATTACTATACTAATAGTAGACTATAACTGGCCCTGCTTTAGAGGCTATTTCACTGAGATTCTTTGCAGAGACATGCGTTTCATACTGCCACCATGATAAATTAAACACCTTGCCTAAGGAGGTGATTACTACTGCTTGCCTTTTCGTGAGCTATCCATGGTTACTAGTGTGATTAGGAAATAATTGTTTGATTTATTTACTTATCTAAGCAGCTGTGGGCAATGCTGTGCATTTGGCCCTAACATCTTTCTTAATTCATTCATGTGAAAATGTAGCATATAGCATAATTAAATAATCTCTCCAAGTATGACAGTGGATAACTATAATCATATGTCATTTATCATCTACAATGTGAAACAAATCTGCAGGTTAAGAGAATTATAGAGTTTATCATCTCTGTGTTAGTGACAGTATCTCAGTTGCTTTACTTTTTGTTTGTTTATATTTTCCTATGGGTCTTTTATGATCTGTGAAAAGGGCTTCTATAATTGTGATTTTCAGAGCACATTCATAAACAAAATATGAAACAAAACAAATGTTTCTGTTGTCATTGGTGGGTATCTGAGTTACTGGCAGTGAATCCATACAGGTCTGCAAGAACCTTAATTCTTGCCCCTCAGAAGAAAGAATTCGACTGAGGGGCAAGGAAGAAGAGGCTGAGACACATTTTAGAGCAAGAGTGAATATTTATCAAAAACTTTTAGAGCAGAAATAGGGCTGGGCGCGGTGGCTCACGCCTGTAATCCCAGAACTTTGGGAGGCCGCGTCGGGCGGATCACAAGGTCAAGAGATTGAGACCATCCTGGCCAATATGGCGAAACTCCGTCTCTACTAAAAATACAAAAATTAGCCGGGCGTGGTGGCGGCACCTGTAGTCCCAGCTACTCAGGAGGCTGAGGCAGGAGAATCGATTGTACCCGGGAGGCGGAGGTTGGAGTGAGCCGAGATTGCGCCACTGCACTCCAGCCTGGCTACAGGGCGAGACTGTCTCAAAAAAAAAAAAAATGCTTTAGAGCAGAAATGAACGGAAGTAAAGTACACTTGGGAGAGGACCAAGCAGGCGACTTGAAGGACAAGCGCAGCGCGGGGTCTATCTTTTTGACTTGGGGTTTTTATATGTCGGCCTGCTTCCAGGGTCTTGCCTCCCTTCTCCCCTGATTCTTCCCTTGGGGTGGGTTGTCTGCAAGCAGGACGGCCTGCTAGCACTTGGGAGGGGAGCATGCGCAGTGTGCTTACTGGAGTTGTACACATGCTCACTTGAGGCGTTCTTCGCTTTACTAGTGCAAAGGGAAAGTCCCGGGAAAGTCATATACTGGTTAAACATTGCCATTTTGCCTCTTAGTGTGCATGTGTGAGCCCACTTGCCCTATTCCTGAGATCTTATCTGGAAGCTGCTGATCACCAGTTTCAGGTTTTTTCTATCTATAGGGAGATGGCCTTTCTTTCTTTCTTTCTTTTATTTTTTTTTTAATTGAGATGGAGTCTCACTCTGTTGCCCAGGCTGGAGTGCAGTGGTGCGATCTCGGCTCACTGAAAGCTCCGCCTCCCAGGTTCAAGCAATTCCCTGCCTCAGCCTCCTGAGTAGCTGGGATTACAGGCGCCCACCACCACGCCTGGCTAATTTTTGTATTTTTAGTAGAGACGGGGTTTCATCATCTTGGCCAGGATGGGCTTGAACTCCTGACCTCATGATCCGCCCACCTTGGCCTCCCAAAGTGCTGGGATTACAAGAATGAGCTACCCCGCCCCGCTGGGAGACTGCCTTTTCCGGGTGCTGCCTGTGACCAATTATTATTTTAGAGGTTCAGTTAACAACTGCCTGACCCTCACCTGATGGTCGCCTGACATTCCTGTTTGGTGGGGGGGGGGGGGGGGGCTCTCATGCTCTGCTCATATCTGCCTAACTATTGTAATATTGCAATATTTATATGTTTGTATTAACCATACTCACGTTTTGAGAGAAGTATATGATCAAGAGAACACCATGGACTACTGAAAAGTGTAGTAAAATAAATATTATAGTAAGTTACTATAGTTTATGAGTTTATGTGGATCACTTCAGGAGATCGAGACCATCCTGACTAACACGGTGAAACCCCGTCTCTACTAAATATTACAAAAAACTAGCCGGGCGAGGTGGCGGGTGCCTGTAGTCCCAGCTACTCGGGAGGCTGAGGCAGGAGAATGGCGTGAACCCGAGAGGCGGAGCTTGCAGTGAGCCGAGATCTGGCCACTGCACTCCAGCCTGGGTGACAGAGCAAGACTCCGTCTCAAAAAAAAAAAAAAAGAACTGCCATAAAATGTTCTTACACTATTCAAATTTTCTTCTTAGACTGTTCATTTTTTCTTCTTAGACTTGGATAGTCTTCCCTTATCTATGTTTCTGCTTTCCATAGTTTCATTTACCATACCCATAGTCAATCATATGGAGAAAAAAGAAAAAGAAAGGAAGGAAGACAGACAGACCATGTTCACATAAGTTTTATTATGGTATATTTTTATCATTGTTCTATTTTATATTGTTAATCTCCTATGGTAGCCTAATTTATAAATTAAACTTTATAGTAGGTATGTATATATAGAAGAAAATATAGTATATATGTAAGGTTTAGTACTATGCTTGGTTTCAGGCATCCACTGGTGATCTTGGAATGTATCTGCCATAGTTAAGGAAGTGGGGAATTATTGTATTGTGGTTTTAGAGAATCCAAGTTGAAACAAAGATATTTGCTATTGATTCATGTAAATACAACAGCAAACTCTTTTTAAGTAAATAATGAGTTTCTTCTATGAATTCAGTAATATTTATTTTAGTGTATTGTGTTGCAGATTTAAAAACCTATTTGTATGTTTTTGAAAATTTCAAGTTTTTATATTTATAAATTATTGATATGATAATTACTGATAGATTAACAATTAGTAGTTTGAGTTAAATTTATAATATATATATATTGAGTTAATTTATAATAGAAAAGTGAGTATTTCTCCGAGGTCTTTCAATATATTGACCATAAGTGTTTCCTGTAAGTGTTTGAATATTCTTTCACCGCAAAAAGAATCTTCCCTAGGTACATAAAATGAAGTAGACCTTTCATCCAAAACTGTATTGTTTACACATGCAACTTGCATGAAACATCTTTCTCTGTTTCACTCTCTCTCAAATTTAATATATCATCTCATTAATCCAGCAATTTAAAGTTATTAAAAACCACCGTTTTTTGTTTGCCTTTTCCCTACTTCACATCTTTCTATGAAAGTTTTGCAGGTTTCAGACATGAGTTACCTTGAATACTGTATTTACAATCTTTTTTTTTTTTTTTTTTTTGAGACGGAGTCTCGCTCTGTCGCCCAGGCTGGAGTGCAGTGGTCGGATCTCAGCTCACTGCAAGCTCTGCCTCCCGGGTTTACGCCATTCTCCTGCCTCATCCTCCCGAGTAGCTGGGACTACAGGCCCCCGCCACCTCACCCGGCTAGTTTTTTGTATTTTTTTTAGTAGAGACGGGGTTTCACCGTGTTAGCCAGGATGGTCTGGATCTCCTGACCTCGTGATCCGCCCGTCTCTAGGCCTCCCAAAGTGCTGGGATTACAGGCTTGAGCCACCGTGCCTGGCCTGTATTCACAATCTTTTCACTAGGCTGAAATTACCTATTTACAAAACTTGTTGAAATAATAACTTCAAATATTCAGTAAGAAAGATTATAAATGAATGATATCAATCAGAATTAAGTAATTCTACTTGACATTTTATTTTAACTCATCAAATTTGCGAAGTTTGAAAAGCAATCGTATTAATTAGTGCAAAAGCATGAGACAGTTGCCAGTCATGCACTACTTGTGGAAATGTAAATTGTTTTGGATTACCTGGGTTGCAATTCAGAAAATTTTATTTTAAATTATAAAGTATTAGTAACCTTCATATCTGTGATGGATAGTCATTGCTTCTCCCTTCCTAGAAAATCTTTTATATAAACAGTAACAAAATTACTTCATCACCACTAAAATTGTAGCAAGGCCCCATTTACACAACAAAAATATTTGAGGGTATTCTGGTGGATGCAAAGTAGATGAAGTCATATTTAAAAATACTATGTTTTCACACACTTTTTATAAAATGTCAGACAAAAGAAGAGTCATGGTGTAAAAAAAATTATCTGAAGTCACTGAAGAGCATCACAGTTTTCTCTGGCTTCAATGAATTATAATACATTACATTTATCAATGTCCCTTCTGATAATCAGCATAAGCATCATCGCTACTGTTGTTTTATTCATTTCTTATTGCTGTTATAACAAATTACTACAAACTGAGTGCATTAAACCGATAAATATATCTTCTGTATACCAGAAGTGTAAAATGGGTCTCAAGTTAAAATCATTCCTGGAAACTTGAGAGAATTCATTTCCTTGCCTTTTTCAGCTTCTAGAGCTCACCAGTATTCCTTGGCGCGTGGCCCTTTCCTCCCTCTTCTAAGCCAGCAAAATCAAATTCCCCGATTATTTCTTCCTTAGTTATCTCTCTCTCGGACCATGATTGTGAAAGGTTATTTGCTTTTAAAGACTCATGTTAGATTGGGCACACCTGGATAATCCAGGAAAGTCTTCCCATTTCCAGGTTCTTAAACATAATCACACCTACAAAACTTCTTTTGCCATGTAAAGAACATACTCACAGATTCCAGGGATTCAAACATAAATATATTTGGGGTGAAGGGAGTGCTGAATGTTTATGGCCAACCATAATTATCTAAGGGTTTTTCTTTTCTGCTAAGACATTAGCTGCTTCTCGCTACATAGATATATGAATAAATCCTCCCCTTACTTGGAAGAAATCCCCTAACTAAACAACTTAGTTATTAAGTAGAAAGTTCCATTCATAAATATTTTTATAAATTATAACTTAAAAAATCATCTTCTACATACAACAGTCCCTTTTGGTTAGGATGGGATTACACCTGGTCTTTTATTTACTTTTGGTTCAGATATAAATATAAATATATATATACATATATATATACACACATATATATATTTAATAGGGATACAGAAAACTGCTGTAGCTAAAAACCATGGAAGGAGGCAGAGAATTCCTACCCCTAGGCTTGAAAGAACAAGGGTGAGATGAGGTATTGTGAGAACAAGTCGCAAACATGAGAGACCATGTTTCACCATTCTGCTTGCCAGCAGGATGTCACAAAATCCTTTGCCAGCAGAATTTCACAAAGCCCCCATCTCAGTGACTAAGCACAGCCCTTCAGAAGAATGCCCTGAAGACAATAAGCAGCTCAGAGCACAGGTGCCCATGTCTTTGCCTGAATCACTATATTCTTTAGAAAAGATTAGTTCAATGAGCCCCTGTCTTTTCCTGTGAACAAAGTAACATCTGACAGCACTGATGACTGTGCCTGTGTAATTTAGAATTAGGAAGACACGCTGCTCCTCCTGGGTGAGCCTTTGTTAGAGCTCCCCCTAAAGTTTATAAGTATTGTTACAGGTATAGTCTCCGGGGGCTCCAGACTGGCAGCGGAGAAAGGGTCTGGGAAGGCAAATGAAATACATATAGTTTATTTTATATACGCAGGGAGTTTTCTCTACTATGCTTTCATATGCTTTTCTTTTGTTTTAGAAGTTCTTCCCACTCCTCCATACACCTCTCAACTGATTACTTACCTCATTTAGAATTCAAAGGATAAATGTTCGAGGGAATAGATACCCCATTTCCCGTGATGCTTATTTCACATCACATGCCTGTAACAAAACATCTCATGCACCCCATAAACATATACACCTACTATGTACCCACACAAATTTTAAAACTTACAAAAAAAACAAAAAAAAGAACTTTGAGAATATTGTGTTGATATTTATTTGATTATCCAACACAAAATAATAACAGCTCCTCCCATTATTTTAGTGTCTTTTAAATTCTCCCATTGTTTCACATTTTATATTAGATTGTAGAAACAGGTTAGCATTAGTGGTCATTTTTGCCTTTTAGCTCTTTTTTTTTTTTTTTTTTAATGTTTCTGGAGGTGGTACAGTGAATAAAAATTACTTTGATATCCTGTCAAAATGCTTATTGATGTTGGACCTAATTATAAAAGAAAATAGTCAAAGATTCTTTTAAGATTAATGTAAACATCTGGTAGAATATAAACTTCACAGAAAATTAAACTTGTCGAGTTATCTTTTAGATGTGGAACTAGAATACATAAGAATCATTATCTGTTTAAACATATTAAGATTTTTCAAACATAAGTATATTTTAATGTTCAAAATTAATTGCTTCAAACTTCTGGAGCAAAGACGGAAATCAAAAAGATAAAATTCAGACACATACTTAATGCAAAATTTACCATGTACCTTTTAAAGTTTTCATCTTAAATGGATTCCAACGTAACTTTCCTCAAAGAAAAAATTCAGAAAGACATTACTCAGAATGTCTGTGCATTTGAACTTAGTTGTTTGGGGCAATATGCTGCTATATTTCTTGACTGTGGAAATCAGCAAGATCTAGAGAGAGTGACAGAAAAGAATAATGTGATGAAGAGAATGAAAAAAATGTAAAATAACATACTCTGATTATAATTAACTTAGTAAAATGATAAATGTTTTGAAATGATATAAAATACGGCATAAGTAATACAAATGAGTAATAATGACCTTATGAAATCCTGAATAATGCTGGCTGGGCAAGGCAGCTCATGCCTGTAATCCCAGCACTTTGGGAGGCAGAGTAGGAGGACTGCATGAAGCCCGGTGGTGGAGATTAGCTCGGACAACATGGTGGAACCCCATCTCTACAGAAAATACAAAAATTAGCTGGGCATGGTGGCATGTACTTGTAATCCCAGCTTCTCAGGAGACTGAGGTAGGAGGATAACCTGAGCCTGGGGAGGTCTAGACTGTAGTGAGGTGTAATTGTGCCACAACACTCCAGCTTGGGCAATAGAGTGAGACCTTGTCCCCCCAAAAAACAAAAAAACAAAACAAAACCTTAAATATTTAGCGTATAGAATCATGCTTGGTGATATTGTTTCGTAAGAAAGCACAATATTCAAAATGGGATAATCATGAATATTATTTGAATATTGTAATGGAGTCAATATTATATAATTTCCTTTTCAATTATAAACATAGCACTTTTAAAGAGATCCATGTGTGAATGTCCCAGTATGTACTTCACATCCACACCCAACCACACATATAATCTCTTCTGCTAAATATCTACTTTGACTTTTTGTAAAAAATTGAGATTCTTATAAATGGTTATAAAATGCTACTGAGTTTTAAAATTTATTTTCCCTGATTATAATTACTGCAGATTAATACCTTCAGATAAAAATGTTGACTCTTCATAAGAAAACCTATTTCCTGAATGAATTTTAAATTTGCCTCAGTAAATTATACAGCTATTACAGCTAAGAAATTGGAGTGTTAAAATAAAATCATTTATATTGACAAATATAAATTTTATCAGAATTTATGAAATTCAAATGAATGACTAATATTTGAAAAAAAAATCACCAAGTTAAACAATGGAATTTTTGATGTCTGATCTACTTTTTAAACTGTTCCTAAATGTTATGAAATACTGATTTCTCCTTGTAATAATTTGTAATTTTATTCTGTGCTATAATTTAATGTATAATTGTATGCTCCAAGATTTTCCGTACAATGTTAAATAGAATAATAGCTACATTTTTAAACTTTTCTTAAGTCAAATGAAATGTCTTTTCTGTTTCAACAGTAGCGATGATACTTGTTATAGATTTTTATAAAATTAACAGATTTTCTCCTTTTTAAAAATAATTCTCCTTTTTAAAAATAAAGGTTTAGGTTAGAGTAGTTTCTTTCTTGGCCAGGCACAGTGGATCACACCTGTTAATTGTAGCATTTTGGGAGAACAAGGCAGGCAGATCACTTGAAGTTAGGAGTTCAAAAGCAGCCTGGCCAACATGGTGAAACCCCGTTTCTACTAAAAATACAAAAAAATTAGCCAGGCCTGGTGGTGGGCACCTGTAATCCCAGCTACTCGGGAGGCTGAGGCAGGAAAATTGCCTGAACCTGGGAGGCAGCTTGCAGTGAGCTGAGATCACGCCATGGAGGAATTAACATTTATAACTTTGTGAGCTGGGTACATAAATTAAATCACTGAATACAGGTTTTTAATGTTTATATACAAGTTGAGTTTTCTGTTTGCTAAAATTACTTTGAAAAATTAGTGTATTTTATATTACAACTAAATATTAAAATGTATGAGTGTGACATTGTTCATAATGCCTCCTTGTTATCTTATCATTCACTACTGAAACCAGTCAACCCCCGACACTCCGCCTCCCACTCTTGCTTTGCCTCTTATGTGTTTATGGCTGTCTCCCTCGACCTTTTTACCTTTCTTCCAAGTTTTTCCCCATTCATTATTTTAAATTATCTTTTATTTTTTCTTCTTCTCAGTCTTAGAGTTTGCTGTCTTTTTTTTTTTTTTTGAGACAGAGTCTCTCTCTGTTGTCCAGGCTGGAGTGCAGTGGCACCATCTCAGTTCACTGCAACCTCCGCCTCCCGAGTTCAAGAGATTCTCCTGCCTCAGCCTCCCAAGTAGCTACAGGCACATGCCACCATGCCAAGCTAATTTTTGTATTTTTAGTAGATACAAGATTTCATCACGTTGGCCAGGATGGTCTCTATCTCTTGACCTTGTGACCTGCCCGACTCGGCCTCCCAAACTGCTGGGATAACAGATGTGAGCCACTGCGTCTGGCCTGCAGTCATTTTTAAAATTTTTATTTTTATTACCACTTTATGGTTAGAGCTTATTTTGTTTGTTTTCCCTAACTAGCTTAAATGTTTTTAATGTTTGCCCTTTTTATTCATCAGTTTTGCTTTCCTTCTTTTTACTTTTTACCTTTATCTGTTAATCCACTTTAGAATGTCTCTTCTAAAGAAGAATGAAGTGTAATGTTTTCTATCCAGTTACAATCGTTATTATAAAAAATACATTTAGCCCAATTACATTGATTGTGATTACTTACATATGTGTACATTTCTACCACTTAAATGCGTGCTTTTTATTATTCTTCCTTCTGCTAAATTGATTCCATTTTTAAGATTTGAATCCTAAAGTCCATTTTTATTCTTTAGTGACACGTTTAATAATATAACACATAGACTTAACCTACTACTCATTTAACATATATATTTACTCCCCTTCCAAGCAACACAAGGAAAATAAAGGACATTCTCACCCACCCATTCCCCCTTTGTACCGGTTTATTTACTTGTATTGCCTAGTAACTTAATCTGGTCCTGCTGAGTATCATCATCATTTAGAACATTTTTGTGTGTGTTTTTATACTATCAACTAATGTTTTCATTTATTTAGAGATTAACTTATTCCTTTGTTAGACATTCTGTATTGAATCATACATATTCATTTTGAGAAACCTTTTTTTTCATTTTGAAATTTATTCACTGACTTTTAGTGAACCTCTTACAGTTCTAAACAACTTCTTTATACTTTTTTCTTCTGAAAATGTTTCTGTTTTGGCCTAATTCAAAAATTTTAATTAAATTGGTTACTGTAGTGTAATAAGCATAACAATTAATAAAGCCTATAAACAATAGAAAGGCCTAATTTTAATCAACTGCAATTATTAGTGTGGAACTGTGCAATAGTAACATTATATGTAATGACCCAGAACACCTGAACCTGACACTGCCATTCTGTAAATGTCAGATTTATGTTCCTGTGCACATGTTCACCGGTTAACGAATGTCTGGAAGCGACTTTCTAAGTGTATCCCACCTTCAGTAACTTTGCAGAACATGCATTGGGAAACTCTTGCTGAAACTGATAAAAGAAACTTTTATGGTAACCCCAGACAAGCCATGATTTTTTCCTACAATAATTAAGTCATTTTCTATCAAATAAAACATATTCTAAGGAATCATTGAAATTGTTTATTTGTCCTGCCGTAAGTACACTGTTCTACTGGATGAACATTTTCTTTCAGCATCTGGAAGACATTCTCTAATTGACTTTTGGCTTCTTTTTTCATTGTTGAGAAATTGCTTGTCAGCCTTGTTAGCATTTTTGAAGATAATTCAACAGATCTTGCTTCATAAATTACTCTCTAGTGATACTATTATTTATCTAGTTACTAAGGTATTTCCATTAGTGCTAATGAACAGATATTGTGCTTCCTGCATCATGGATTTCTTCAGTCCTAGAAAATTCTCAGTGTATACACACACACACACACACACACACACACACACACGCAATATTGCTTCTCTTTCATATGTTACCCTGAAATCATCTACTTGATTAGTTTATATGAGAAGCATATTTTAAATCTTATGTTTAAGTATTTCATAGCCCTTTTCCTCTGTAATATGTGGTGAAATCTATTTAATTTTTTCAAATTTTTCTCCATCTTCTTCTGTCTGTCCTCTGTCTGTCTGCCTGTCTCTCTCTCATTGTTTTCGGTCTTGTCTGTTTAATTTGCTATTTAATTTGCTGTTTCATATATAGCAGAAGTCCTTGGAGAACTATTTGTTTGTTTGTTTCTATAGATTTTTATTCATTGTGTTGTCCCTCTAGCTCAATACCTTGCATTTAACCCACCCAAAATTTTCCATAGAAGCTGGAATGGTTAATTTTATGTGTCAACTTGCTGGGTTAAGGAATAATCAGATAATTGACAAAACATGGTTTATAGGTGTTATCTGACTCACCAAGCCATAGAGATAGGCATGTATAGCAATACTCCACTATTGAAGTGTAAAGGTACTTAAAATTGTGTTTCCTTTTCTGCAAGAGAGTAGTGTGTTTTTGGTTGTACAAAGGATAGTTGTATCATATTAGGTGAAATTATGACTTTGTTATTGTCTTTACTGGGAGATTAAGTATGGCATAATAAAATACACTTGGGTGCCAATTTGACACACGATGGACTTGTGATGGTTACCCATCTATATCAGTTTGACTGGGTTAAGGGATATCCAGAAGCTTGTAAACCATTTTTTATTCTGGGTGTGACTGTGAGGGTGTTTCTGGAAGAGATTAGCTTTTGAATCAGGAAACTGAAAAGAAGATATGCCCTCATAAATTTGGTTGGGCATCATCTAACCTGTTGAGGGATCAGTATAACAAATTGTCCACAGGAAGAGCAAATTTGCTCTTTGTTCTTGAGCTAAGACATCCATCTTCTCCTGCCCTCATACATGGAAGCTTCTGATTCTCAAGCCTCTGCCCTCAGGCTGACTGACAACATTGGCTCCCCCGGTTCTCCATCCCTTAGACTCAAACTGAATGACACCCCCAGGTGTTCTGGTTCTCCAGCTTGAAGACAACATATTGTAGAACTGCTCATCCTCTATAATCGCTTGAGCCAATTCCCATTAGGAAATTCCCTCGTAAATGTATTTATGTTCTATTGCTTCTGTTTCTCTGGCGAACCTTGACTCACACAAAAGCTATTATCTTTAAACATATAATACTGTGCAATTATAGATTGAATTTTCTGTTTATCTTCTTCACTAGACTCTACAACCCACGCGTGCAGGGATTAATTTTTCTTTGTTGCTTACTATAGCATTCCTAGAATCTAGAACAGTACCTAGTGTCAAGTACTCAAATAATATTTGTTGAAATAGTGTTGAATAAATAGAGTTGGTTTACGGTATGATTTTTTGTTTGTTTAAAACATGCTTATTTGAACTTTATCTTGCAAAATTTTAACTAGTCTGTTTTAGGATTTATTCCTACAGAGAAAGTTTTAATTCATTCTCTGAATAGGATTGTGGGCAATATGGGACACTTTAAACAAAATTTATCATATTGACATTCTTTGCATGTGTCACATAGTGTGTACATTGACCTCAAACTCAGGGATGCCAACTGCTGGTTTTTTTTTTTTTTTAAATTTATTATTATTTGTTTTAGACCGAGTCTCGCCCTGTCACCCAGGCTGGAGTGCAGTGGCCGATCTCAGCTCACTGCAAGCTCCGCCTCCCGGTTTCACGCCATTCTCCTGCCTCAGCCTCCGGAGTAGCTGGGACTACAAGCGCCCGGCACCTCGCCCGGCTAATTTTTGGTATTTTTAGTAGAGACGGGGTTTCACCGTGTTAGCCAGGATGGTCTCAATCTCCTGACCTCGTGATCCGCCCTCCTCAGCCTCCCAAAGTGCTGGGATTACAGGCGTGAGTCAAACTACTCTTTAAGAATTCCCAAAGAAAACCTTGTCAGTCATTCAGAAACTAGTGGCAAGTGTCACTTTCTTTCCGTTTGTATATAAGTTGTTTCCTTTGTTTTTTGCTTCACCTGGTAGACCGTCTTTCACTGAGGGTTTTGTTGGCATAGACTCTCTATTTTTGATAATTTGGCCGTATGCCCAATCTCTTCCTACCAGCGCAACCATGAAAACTCTTCCCGTTATGATGCGGTGACTGGTAGCTGGCTTATGGTAGTCCCTGGCTTCAGCAGGCTCTGTAAATGTATGTTGACATTTCATATTAGGTATTTAAAGACTTATACTTTCTTTCAGTGTTGTGTATGCTTTTAAAAAAACCTTTTAGGCTGGGCGCGGTGGCTCACACCTGTAATCCCAGCACTTTGGGAGGCCAAGGCCGGTGGATCACGAGGTCAGGAGATGGAGACCGTCCTGACTAACACGGTGAAACCCGGTCTCTACCAAAAATACAAAAAATTAGCCGGATGTGGTGGCGGCGCCTGTAGTCCCAGCTACTCGGGAGGCTGAGGCAGGAGAATGGTGAATCCGGGAGGCGCAGCCTGCAGTGAGCTGAGATCGCGCCACTGCACTCCAGCCTGGGCGACAGCGAGACTCCATCTCAAAAAAAAAAAAAAAAAAAACTTTTAAATAATTACTTTTTAGCATTTCGTTATTTACATTAATCATTTTTCAGGTAATTAAATTTAAAGATTATTGGAATTGTTTAAAATTTTAAAAAGTCAAAATAAAATTAAGATAAAAAATTTTAAAAATCACTAATGGGCCATTGCAGTAGCTATGTCTATTCTTATCCAGATTTTTAAAAATTTTCAGTATCCTAGAGATATAGCACCAATTGTGACAGCTAGTTTTTTTAATCCCATCACTGTTTTCTTACTTATATTTTTGATGGTCTAAAACATATGAAATATCAATAATACTGAGAATATCCACTACTAAGAAAAAAATAAATATTCTTTCCTGGCAGGAGGTTGAGTCCTGTTTTCCTTTGCCTCTCCTACAATAGTACTTAAATGCTAGTACATTTTAAAACTCTCTTGAAGAATTGATCTGACAACCTCTTTAATATTTGACCTATGCTATATGACATGGGATTGGCTCTTTGATTTGTTGTAAATTTATGAGATTAGTTATGTTTTGATCACAGAAGTCCTATATATATTTGTAAACAACAACTTACACCTTATTTTGAGGTTAGGGCTGTTCAGATTGTCAAAGAGATCAAGAATTTTACATTTACTGTGGCAAAAGTTTAAAAGGATTCTTGAGGAGTACATTAGTTATTAAATAGATGCGCTTATTTTCTTTATAAAAATAATACAAAGTAAATAAATGATAGTCAAGTGTATTTTAGCATGTTTACATTTAATTGCATTGAGAAATGCATAGTTGACTTTGCTTTTTTTAAAGAAACATTTTAATCTTTAATGTGAATAAATTTTCTGTTACTATTTATTAACATTAATAGTATGTTAATAAATATTAACGTATTTATTATGTTAATAATAATGTTATTATTACATATTAATAATTAATTAATTATTAATTTATCTTTTTTCTTCTGTTACCTGTTTTCTTCTGAAAATGTTTCTGTTTTGAAAACATGATGTATCTTTTTTCCCCCAATTCCATGACATGAATAAAGCAATGCAAGGGATTATCAAAAAATTTGAAGTATACTTTCTAAACAGAAAGATAGATATTAAAATTTTGAAAAATTCAATTAATTATTCATTTCATAATTACCAGCAAATTGGATGCCACTTTTAATCTTAGAAAATATGTGGGCCTGGTACGGTGGCTGATGCCTGTAATCCTAACACTTTCAGAGGCCGAGGCGGATGGATCACAAGGTCAGGTGTTCGAGACCACCCTGACGAACATGGTGAAACCCCATCTCTACTGAAAATACAAAACTTAGCTGGGCGTGATGGCAGGCTCCTGTAGTCCCAGCTGTTCAGGGGACTGAGGCAGGAGAATCGCTTGAATGTGAGAGGCGGAGGTTGCAGTGAGCTGAGATTGTTTCACTGCACTGCAGACTAGGTGACAAAGCAAGACTCAAAAAAAAAAAAAGAAGAAAAAAGAAAAGAAAATATGTGGTGACATTCTAGTTAAGATAATAAAAAATTTACTACTTAAAAATAAATTACCTGACTGTGTAGTTGTAAGAGATAAAGATGCAATTTGTGATAATTCCTTCTTTACTGGGATTCCAGTAAGATATCATGGGTTAAATTACCTACTTGTCACCTTCTAAGTGTTGATTAGCTTATTTTCCTCTCACCTTTTCCTTGACACTATTGATTTTTAAGTTAAACTAGAAAAAAATAAATAAATCGGGACAAAAATGTAAAACCAAAGCTGTTTCTACATAGTATAACACTCTTGGTTTTGAAGCAAAGAAGAATAGAAGAACAGAAATGTCACTCTATATGTTTCACTCTATGTACACATTCCTTCTTTGTAATAAACATTTATTTTCCACATTAAAAAATTTTCATGAACAAAGGATTGAATTCTTCCCTTGTTTGTTGTCTTGTTTAATTTTCTGCTGCTCTAGCAGAATACCACAAACTGGGTAACTTATAAACAATAGAAGTTTATTTGATTCATGGTTCTGGAGGCTGAAAGTTTAATATTCAGTGGCCACATATGGTGAGGACCTTCTCACTGCATCATAAAATGACAGAAGAGCACGTGAGTGCACAGAACCCTCACGACCTAATCATTCTTCAAGGTCTTCTTTGTTCATATTGTTACAATAGGAGTTCAATTGCAACAGGAGTTTTGGAGGAGACCTTCAAACCATAACATTTGCGTTCCAATGTGTCATCAATTTTACCATTTGTTTTTGACAAAATTTTCTGCCTCATGATGACGTATTATAGGCAGTAGGAAGAGAATAAGTTAATGTTAATTATTTTTCCATACAGCACTCTGGAAAACTGAATAGGAACGTTTTTTCTGATAAATGCTTGTGATTATTTTTACATTTTTTCTTCCAACTACTTTTGGATTTTTCCTTCCTCACTGCTCTCATTAGTAATTTCTCATAAAATTATTGTAAAACATTCTGTAGATTCTTTCTTTCAATACAATCTTACCATATATTGTAATGTTAGGAACAAACTACACTATCTGGAAATGGTAGGCAAATTGTTTGCATCTTGATTTTATGGAACATTTTTATAGAAGAGTAAATATTTCTGTAATGCATATGTGTGTATATAAAAAGGTAAAGATTGTGAATCTGTTTAAAAGAAAATAACCTAAAGAGTGATTCCTCATATGTTAGAGAAACTATTAGTATCAGAGAGCACATATGCCGGAGAAAAAGATCAAAGGAACTTCATTTTAAACAGAAAATAGACATGGATAAGAACGTTTTGATTGTTATGATTATTAAATACAAGACAAATATTATTAGACAAGTTTTTGGAATACAAATATTAAAAAATTAATAAGCTGAACAGAATATCTGACAAAAATGTTTTGGATTTGGGCAATGATACGAAGCGTGTGCCTGAATATGAACATTCCACATAAGTCTAATTGGTGTTCACTTGGAAATAATTTTACATGCCAACCGGTCTGTGATAGAACTATTCTGAACACCTATAAAGGGAAGACACTGAATCCCAAAGGTTAAAAAGAAAACTGAACGACTTTCCTCTGTTTGGGAAGCCTTTTGTCAAAATCAATAACCCTGAAAGCTGCTAGTAAAAGTGAAGACAATAGGGTTTGTTGGACAGATTTAATCCTTTTATTCTTCTGTTTATTTATTTATTTATTTTCTTTGTGAAACAAACTGTTTGGAAATCAGCCATTTACTTTTTGTCCTTTTCCTCAAATGTCTAACAAGCTACTTTTAATTAGCATCCTTCTATTTTTTGAATTGAATTCTATTATTGTGACTGTTTCCGAAGTTTGAGATATTATTCATTTTTACACGGACCAGACTTAAGAAAACTTTGTGCTGCTGTTAGAGTTTGAGGAATACAGATGAAAAGGTGGAAAGAGCAAGAGAAAGGAGAATACAGGAGTGAGAGGGAAGATAGCTTGATTCGTGGTTATCTAAATTAGACATAATAGAGAAACTCATATAAAAACTTAAAACACTGTAATAAAATGGTAACACGTGTCTTTTAAAGAATATGAGCCAAGTGTGGTGACTCACGCCTGTAACTCCAGCACTTTGGGAGGCCAAGGTGGGTGGATCACGAGCTCAGGAGATAGAGACCATCCAGGCCAACATAGTGAAACCCCGTCTCTACTAAAATACAAAAAAGTAGCCGTGCATAGTAGTACGTGACTGTAACCCCAGCTACTCGGGGGGCTGAGGCGGAAGAATCTCTTGAACCCGGGAGGAGGAGGTTGCAGTGAGCTGAGATCACGCCACTGCACTCCAGCCTGGCGACAGAGCAAGACTCTGTCTAAAAAGATATATATATGTGTGTGTGTGTGTATATATATATATGAATAGAACATCTGCTAAGAATTATTTGGGTTTGGAGAATTATTTGAGCCAAGTATCTAGATAACTGTACATTTCTGCTAGGTTTCTAACATTAGAAATAAGTACTTCTTTCTAAAATATTGTAATTAAGTAGACATACTTAGGAAACATTTAGTTGCAAAGGATTGTGGGTGTTGTTTGCATTAATTTGCATTTTGATAAGCCCAATTAGAAATACCATACATACTGTGAATGATTGACTTTAGGATGAGAGGAGAAATCTGTAGCCGTTTTCCTAAAAAGTAAACCAAAACATAATAAGAAACTGTTAGATGCAACTGAAATTATTAATGAAGACATAATCACTAGAAATAAATTTTAAAGTAACTATTTTCAGTTAGCTTAAGTGTAAAAGTAGATTCACAGAAACTGTTAACATAAAATTTTTCTCTGGCATTGACCTGACTCTTTATTTTTCAATTACCAAGTCCCTATCACTACTCAAATGTACGAATTTTCCTTAGATTGAATATCCTTTCTTATCTTTCTTTTTAGGATATATTTGGTCACAACAGAATCATTAATTTCCTATTAAAATATATACATTCTGTCATCTTTAAAAAAAAAAAAACTTCAGAAGTTTGAATATCCGTGGAAATGTTTTAGTGAATAGAACTTTGCTGGCCATGCAAAGTTCTTCTCATCACCACATAGCACATACTCTAAAATTGACCACACAATTGGACATAAAACAATCCTCAGCAAATGCAAAAAGAACTGATATCATATCAACCAGTCTGTTGGACCAGACTGCAATTAAATTAAGAATCGAAATTAGGAAAATCACTCAAAATCGTACAATCACATGAAAGTTAAAAAACCTGCTCCTGAATGACTTTTGGATAAGTAAATTAAGGCAGAAGTCAAACATTTGTTTTAAACTAATGAGCACAAAGATACAAAATATCAGAATCTCTGGAACACAGCTAAGCAGTGTTAAGGAGGAAATTTATAGCACTAAATGCCCACATCAATAAGTTAGAAAGATTTGAATTTAACAAGCTACCACCACAACTAAAAGAACTAGAGAACTAAGAGCAAACCAATCCCAGAGCTAGCAGGAGACAAAAAATAACCAAAATCAGCTGCGAACTAAAGAAAATTGAGACATGGAACACTAAAAGATCAACAAATACAAGAGGGGTTTTTTTTGTAATATAATTAAATAGACTGTTAGCTAGATTAATAAAGAAAAAAATAGAGACGATCCAAATAAACACAATTAGAAAGAACAATTGAAAGAACGATATTATCACTCATCCTACAAAAATACAAATAACAATTAGAAAATATTATGAATACCTCTATGCACACAAGCTAGAAAATCTAGACGAAATGGATAAATTCCTGGATACATATATCCTCCCAAGACAAAACTAGGACGAAACTGAATCCCTGAACAGACCAATAACAAACTCTAAAACTGAATCAGTAGTAAATAACCTACCAACTAAAAAAGCCCAGGACCAGATGGATTCACAGCCAAATTCTACAAGATGTACAAAGAAGAGTTGGTACTATTCCTATAGGAACTATTCCAAAAAATTAAGAAAGAAGGACGCCTCCCTAATACATTTTATGCGCCCAGCATCATCCTGATACCAAAACCTGGCAGAGACACAACAAGTAAAGAAAAGTTCAGGCCTATCTCCTTGATGAATATCAATACAAAAATTCTCAGCAAAATACTGGCAAACTGAACCCAGCTAATCCAGCTAACCCAAATAGCTTATCCACCACAATTAAGTAGGCTTCATCCCTGGGATGCAAAGTTGATTTAAATATGCAAATAAATAAAAGTGATTCATCACTTAAAGAGAAATAAAGAAAAAAAAAACCCATGATTATCTCAGTAGATGCAGAAAAGTCTTTCAATAATATTCAATGCCCGTTTATGATAAAAACTCTCAGTAAACTAGTTATTGAAGAAACATACCTCAAAATAATAAGAACCATCTGTGACAAACCCACAGCCAACATTATACTGAAAGGGAAAAAGCTGGACGCTTTCCCCTTGAAAACCAACACAAGACAAGGATGTCCTCTCTCACCACACCTATTCAACATAGTATTGGACATCCTAGCCAGAGCAAACAGGCAAGAGAAAGAAAAAAGTACACCAAAATAAGATAGGGAGCCAGGCCGGGTGTGGGTGGCTCATGCCTGTCATGCCAGCACTTTGGGAGGCTGAGGCAGGCAGATCACGAGGTCAAGAGATCAAGACCATCCTGGTTAACACGGTGAAACCCTGTCTCTACTAAAAATACAAAAAGTTAGCCAGGCGTGGTCGCGGGCGCCTGTAGTCCAAGCTACTCGGGAGGCTGAGGCAGGAGAATGGCATGAACCAGGGAGGCAGAGCTTGCAGTGAGCCAAGATGACGCCACTGCACTCCAAAAATTAGCCAGGCGTGGTGGCATGCACCTGTAATTTGAGCTACCCAGGAACCTGAGGCAGGAGAATCGCTGGAACCTGGGAGGCAGAGTGCTGCAGTGAGCCAAGATCACACCACTGCACTCCAGCCTGGGCAACAGAGCAAGACTCTGTCTCAAAAAAAAAAAAAAAAAAAAAGAAAGAAAGAAAGAAAAGAAAATAAGACATACAGGAGACCAAGAAGCATATAAAAAGTGCTCAATATCACTGATCATTAGAGAAATGCAAATCAAAACCACTATGAAATACTATCTCACACCAGTCAGAATGGTTATACTAAAAAGTAAAAAAATAACATGCTGGCAAGGTTGCAGAGAAAAGAGAACATCTATACACTGTTTGTAGGAGTGTAAATTAGTTCCACCATTGTGGAAAGCAGTGTGGCCATTTTTCAAAGAGCTGAAAACAAATACTATTTGACCCAGCAATCCTATTACTGGGTATGTACCCAAAGGAATATAAATCATTCTATCATAAAGACACATGCACGCGTGTTTATTGCAGCACTATTCACAATAGAATAGACATGGAATCCCCCTAAATGCCCATCAGTGGTAGACTAGATTTTAAAAATGTGCTACACATGTACCATGGAATACTATCCAACCATATGTTCATAAAAAAGAATGAGACCATGTCCTTTGCAGGAACGTGGAGGAAGCTGGAGGTCATCATCCATTATTTCTACATTAGGAAACTAACACAGTAACAGAAAAATCAGTGAGAGCGTATAAGTGAGAGCTAAATGATAAGAACATGTGGACACATACAGGGACACAACAGACACTGGGTTCTACTTGAAAGTGAAGAGTTTGGAGGAGGGAGGGGATCGAGAAAAATAACTAATGGGTACTAGGCTTAATACCTGCATGGCAAAATAGTCTGTATAACAAACCCCTGTGACATGCGTTTACCTATGTAACAAATCTGCACATGTACCCCTGAACTTTAAAAAAAAGTTAAGAAAAAGAAACAAATATCTATACACCTATAAACCCATCACCAGAATGAAGAAATAAACATAATACATAAACATATGTCTATCACATACAAAAGTTATCTCATGGTGCCTCGTACTTTATGTAACTACTGGTATAATTTTGGCTACCAAAGATCACTTTGAATTTTCATAAAATATATATTCCTTTTTACACAGTTTTTTTTTCACTCAGCATAATTGTTTCGTGAATCATGTTTTTGTTTGTATTCATATTTCAGTTGTTTTTATTTTTTATGAATATCCTGTTGAATTTGTTTATGGAATAATTTTTGAGATAAATTATAAAGTTAAATAATTTAGCTAGATGTACAGTTATTTCTATATGAGTATCCATAATCCATTTCATTGTCTTATTTATCAAAACAATTAATCAAATAGCAAATTGTCAGTGTAGATATTTGATTGAATGAACCAAGAGTTCACATAAACAGGTTGATTCTGAAATGTTTAGACAAATCAGTACTGCCATAGATCTGTCACTTGGGTAAGTAAAAAGAATAATTTTTGTTAGAAGATTTTTTAATTTATTCAGTTTATATTTTAGTTACAAAGTATTTATATGTGCTTTTTAAAATCAAGATCACTATTAATAAAATATTTATTTACATGACCAAATTGGCCAATAGGGATTGTGAAATCTGGACTGTGAATGGAAACAAATCTTACAATTGAGAACTATTCCAAATTAAGGCAAAGCCAATTTAGTAGCAAAATGTTAACTTCAAATTATTAACTTTAGTAATTCAGAAGTAGAATCACTAATTGCATGCAACCATAATCTCAGTGATATCTAAGGAAGCATAAATTAAGATATCAAGTTAATAAAATGTTTGTGAAGCACTTTTTAAAAAGACATATTTCATCTGATTTTTGGTTAATATGAAAAGAAAAATACATAATGGCAATAATTTGAGATAATTTCTGGCAAAAACATGCGCAATGTTACCAAAGGAAGGGAGATGGAATATCAGAACAAATAATATGTCCAAGATCATATAGTTGTTAAGAGTGCAATTATGACCCTAAATATTTTATTTTTCTTTATCTCTTAAATTTTTGCCAGGTTTTTAAAAAAACTAATTCATATTAAATACATTTCATCTTTTTCATTTATGTTACTTTTTTGTTGAAGGGTGAATCATAGATTATAGCAATATCTATATATTATAGGTACATGATATTATGTTGTCTAATACCGCACAGAACCACAAATTTATTAAAAGTTGGAATTCCTTCAATTTTTAAATTTGCAATACATGTTTAAATTATGTCTTGTCTTTTGACTGGTATATTATTCATCAAAAGTATTAGTAAATTCCAAATTATATCATGTATATGATGATGAACTTTATAGATATAGTATAAAAATTAGAACTAAGTTGATATATTTGAGAAGAGAAAAGACAGTCTTTGGGTTTTACATTACATAAATATTCATAAAAAGAATTATTCTTTTTTCTTTGCATAATAAAATTATATATACATATATACACATATATACACACATACATATGTATACACACACACACACGTACACATAGCCTCATTTTTCCATATAGGATTGGAATATTGGATTCTATGTTCCATTTTAAGGAAAATATTCTACTACAATACTTTGCTGGATAAAAAAATATAAATATCAGACTTTGTATTCATTAAAGTTTAAGTACCTCTATTGTGAAAAACGAAATATTGATTCACTAAGGTTCATAAATAAAATGATATATCTAAAGGTGCTGGTTGAATATTATAATAATGGTTTTATCCTAGTGATATATCACTACGGATATATGTTAGAAACTTCCACCACTCCTAAATTTTAAAAATGTGGTCTTTAGAGAAAGAAGCTTCCTTCTTTTATAATAATCTACAGCATTTTTCTTCTTTAAATCCATAATATCCAGTCCAGCACTTTAGTAAATATTCAGAACATAAGTACCCTCAGGGGATCTAAAGAATGTCTGAATGTTAAGTTGAGGTGAAACATGTAGAAACTGGCTGTCAGCTGATTTTCAGCCATTCCTTTTACTTTTACTTCAGTAAAGATTTTTGAATACTAATCTCTCCTATATTAGCATCAATGAAATGATTCTGATATCCTAAATTGATTAGGAAAGAAAGATAAATATATGTAACTGTGTCAACTTCCAACTTACTTTGGTCAGAAGCAAACCCAAATATAGACCAGAGCCAAAAAACAAAACAAAACAAAAAAAACCAGGAGAGAATTTTTAAATAACCAAATTTATTTTTAGTGTTTCCCCAGAGGTCTACCCTCTTCACCAAATAACTCCTAATCTGTTGGAAACTCACCCAAGCTTTAGTTCCTGGGTGCTATATTTCATTACTGGAGACGCTATAGAGTAAATCAAGCATCAAATAGACTGTAATTCACCCAACTTTACACTGGTGTGCCTTTTACCGCAAGGTTATATAGATGTCGTAGAATTACTTCATTAGCATTCTTTTAGGGTGAGCAATACTTCAGTGCAAACTCACGAAGCTGAACTGAATCAATAAAGTGTGGATGACATGAAAATGAACTTTATTGAACCCTGCAGAGTAGTAGCTATTACAAAATTCAGAATAGGAAAGAAATGGAAAGTATGTTTCTTCCTTTTTGTGTATTTTACTCTTAATAACATTATTTTGAGAATGAATTTGTCATACTTTTTTATTGCTAAGGAATTTCTTTCCAGCCCTACTTTAGACTCTAAGAGGCAGTGATTATATGCCCACAGTATATGTGGAGTATTGGATGATGAAAACTCTTGGAGATCAGAAAAGCCAATGAGTGACAAAATCATTTAGAACTAGAGACTCCAATTTCAACTGTGTCTTTATCTCATCTGCCTACCTTTCTCTGCATGCTGGCTCCATTCTCTCTTACTTCCAACCAGCTTTCTTAACTGACATATTAGAAATTCCAGCAGAGAAAAACAGGCAATCTTGGCTTCAGTTTAATGGTTTCCAGGAAAAGACATTCTTGTCTATAATTATACCTAATAAACAGGGAGTTATATCAGAAATCAGCAGATCATATAGAAAACTTATTTGAAGCAGGGAGAAAGTTCAATTAGCACATAGAAAAGTACTCTTCTAAAGGAAGAGAAAGCATGCAGAGTAAATAAAAGAAAGATAGATAAAAGATCTGTTCTAAAATGGAAGACAACTTAAACAGCTATCCATATTCGAGCTACTACATGTTGAGTATGACTCAGGCATACTTGTCAACGCTTTCTATTAACATTTATAGATATCTTAGTCAATGTTTTTTTCCCATCCTCCTCAGAGAATAAAAGTTTAAGTAATTCCTCATAAACATCCTGATTTTACCATGATGTGTGTACTTTTATTTGAATTCTACTTTATATGAAATGAGAAAGTAAGGTAGAAAAGTGTTAAAATGTGAATGCCATTTGCCATATAATTTTTTTCTTTCCTTTTAATACATCTCCTAGTATCAACCTGTTCCTTTTCTGTCATAGAGATCCCTAAGCACTTAATTTTCCTGAACCAAAGGTCCAGGAAGTACTGAAATAGACTGTGTATTATTAAAATTAGCTCAGAAATTATTCTATGGTTATTAGGACCCTCTGAAAATTCTTCCTCTCCAGATACAAATAACTATAACTTTATCACTGTCAACTTTCCTTTTTGTGGTAGTGGTATATTCTCTCTATATTTTCACAACTTTACCTATACCCTTCCCTTCATGTTAGTGTGTGTATGAGTGTGTGTGTGTGTGTGTTGGGGGGGGGGTGTGGGTGTACTATATGTTTTGTCTTAATCTTTCCTACCATTTTTAAATCATGAAACCTTCAGAAACTTGGTACCGTGTTACTCAAAGTGTATTTTGAGTGCTACCAGCATAAGCCTAACCTGGAAGCTTGCTAGAAAGGTAAAATATCAAGCCCAATTCCGTACCTGTAAAATCAGAGTTTAATACAATCACTACACTATTAGATGTACATTAAATTTAGGATTAGGGAAGAATGAATGTCCATATGGTTTTCTCTTTATTACCCTATTACACTGAAATACATCATCAATTAACAGAGCTTGTCTTCTGAATGTCTATCTTGTGTGGGTCCCTGTTTCCCAGTGGTATGTCCTTTCTTTAAATCATCAAAACTTCTGACCTGGATTCTTGTAGCAGCCTTTTGACTTTTGTGCTGATGATAGTCCATACTCCCCTAATCATTTCGCTACATCAGTGCAAACTTGTTATCCCTGAATATTGAAATAAATTGATTAAATTAGGCAAGTACAATTTACCGTTAATAAAAATTATATTTTTTCTAATAAAACTCTTAGAAAAAAAGATAAAATGACTTATTTAGCAAACATATCCTTTCATAATCTGACGCATTCCTCGCTTTTAAAACCCATCTTGACCGGGTATGGTGGCTCACACCTGTAATCTCAGCATTTTGGGAGGCCGAGGTGGGCGGATTAAAAGGTCATGAGTTCGAGACCAACCTGACCAACACGGTGAAATCCCGTCTCTACTAAAAATACAGAAATCAGCTGGGCATGGTGGTATGCACCTGTAATCCTAGCTACTCAGAAGGCGGAAGCAGGAGAATTGATTGACCCTGGGTGGCGGAGGTTGCAGTGAGCCGAGATTATGCCATTGCACTCCAGCCCGGGCAACAGAGCAAGACTCTGTCTCAAAAAACAAACAAACAACAACAAAAAAACAAAAAACCATCCCTTGATATAACCCAGGCACATAACAATTTGCTGAAGGTTTCAAGTGATTCCACACTTCCATGAATCATTTTCTACTAGTCCCACTGCATGAAAATCTTTATTTCTAAAAGACCTTCCTCACCTCACTGATGCTCTCCAGTCTACAGAAATTAACTCTAACCAAAGTAAACCTAAAATCACGTTTACTAAAATAATTTCTTAAATACTGAAGTTGAAATTGCAGTATAAATAGAAAATATGTAAATATTTTTTATATTTAAATAATATTTATTTATATTGAAATATTTAAATATTTTTTAAATATTTAAATAATATCTAAACACCATTAATATTTAAATAATTACAGCATATAATCTTAAATATATAAATATAAGAGAAAAATGAGACTTGTACCAAGCATATTTACTGAATTTCAAAATTATCTTTAGGACATTTCATAGGTGTTGAGCAAAGAAACAGATTTTAAAAAAAAGATTTTTTTTGTTGTCTGCTGGCTAATTTATTTAGTGCTTTACCCCGAATTGAAGCTTCTGAGAGATTAATTTTATATTTGGTCCTCAGTAAAAATAGAGTCTTAAATATTATAGATGGTTGATTTCTTTAGAAGTACACAAACAATGAGTGTGAAAAGATACATATGGTAAAAAGAATAGAGAAGGCATTAAACTATGGCAATGCATGCACGTGTGTAGCCTTTAATAAAGGTTATAATAAATAGTACAAATCATTTTAATATTTTATTTGGGTAAAGCTATTATCTTGTATTTTAAGTACATTAATCTTGGCTGAAATAATTATCCAGGTTTGCAAACCTTAATCATATATATTAATAGTATAATGGGCAATGTTTAATGTTAGAATTCCTATTGCATACATATTTCTCTGAAATCATTGAGGAAAAATCTAGTTTTCAAAGAGTAATAACTAAGGAATTAAACATATTATGAAAGAATATGAGAAAAGTCAATGAATAGTGTGGCAGGTTTTGTGTGGATGGGGCAGGGAGTGTATGGGAACTCTGAACTTTTTATTCAATTTTACTGTGAACCTAAAACTGCTCTAAAAATTTAATGTGTTAACTTTTGAAAAATAGATTTCAGGGGTACAATTTTGTTTCATGGACATCATGTAGTGATGAAGTCTGGGCTTTAAGGTACCCATCACCCAAATAATGTACATTATACCCATTAAGTAATTTCTAATCTCTCGTTACCCTCTCACTATCCTACCTTTGCAAGTTTCCAATATCTGTTATTCCACTCATTATATTCCTGTATATACATTATTTAGCTCCCACTTCTCAGTGAGAACATTCATTATTTGACTTTCTTTTCTGAGTTGCTTCACTTAAGATAATAGCATCTAGTTCCATCTATGTTGCTGCAAAGCAGTGATTTTTTTCTTTTTCACGGCTAAGTAGTGTTTCATTACATTTTCTCTATTCATCATTTGTTGATGGAGACATGGGTTGATTCCATATCTGTGCTATTGTGAGTAATGCTGCAGTAAATATACAATTGCAGTATCTTTTTAATATAATGGTTTCTTTTCTATAGGGTCAATAACTAATAGTGGGATTGCTGGATTGAAATGGTAGTTCCATTTTTAGTTCTTAAGAAATCTCCATACTGTTTTCCATAGAGGTTGTATTAATTTACATTTCCACCAATAGTTTATGTGTTACCTTTTCTCTGCATCCTCACCAACATCTATTAATTTTTTACTTGTTGCTAATAACCATCCTGCCTGGTGTAAGATGGTTATCTTATTATGGTTTTAATTTGCATTTCTCTGATGATTAATAATGTTGAGCATTTTTTATATGCTTTTTGGCCATTTGTATGTCTTCTTTGGAAAAATGTCATTTAAATTCAATAAGATAATGTTTACATGTTCCCACACATTTAGTTAGAAATAGTATATGCTCTTGAAAAACTTGCAAATGTAATTAACTCCATTTTAGAAAATATGCTGCTGAGTATATGTAAACTTTCAGAGAAAAATAAACTCAAGAAGAATATGAAAAAGTAAAGTTAAAAAATTGAATATTAAGAAAGCTTTCATGTGTTTGTTCAATATTTATACACAATTTAATGTGTTATATTCAAATTTAATAACAAAACTAATTTTTAAATATATCAAACATCTTAAGAAATACATTAAATAAGTTATGTATGTACAACTCTTTTTAGGCCGGGCGTGGTGGCTTACACCTGTAATCCCAGCACTTTGAGAGGCCGAGGCGGGTGGATCATGAGGTGAAGAGATGGAGACCACCCTGGCCAACATTATGAAGCCCCGTCTCTACTAAAAATTCAAAAAATTAGCCGGGCGTGGTGGCGGGCACCTGTAGTCCCAGCTACTCGGGAGGCTGAGGCAGGAGAATGGTGGGAACCGAAGAGGCGGAGCTTGCAATAAGCCGAGATCACACCACTGCACTCCAGCCTGGGCGACAGAGCAAGACTCCGTCTCAAAATCAATTAATTAATTTAATTTAAAAATAAAATATTAAAATTAAAAAGTTATATATGTTCAACACTTTTTAATGATGATTTATGAAATTGATGCACAAAAGCATCAGTTTAAACTTATATGAGTTTGGACAAATCAAACACTTGATTTTGTAAATCAATTATTAATCAATGAAAAAACAAAAGCATAGTGAGGCTCATCTTAAATAATCCTCATCTTAGAAACCTGTTCTGAATTTTGCAGGCAAACTTAAATGCATCCATATAGATTCTTTTATATTGATTATTTTATTTTATAATACTGTTACAGAATTTATGTTCTCTTAAAATAAATGTATTTTGTGCTGTTAGTATCATCATATAGTCAACCAGTTTTCTAGCACATGAACTATGTTAGATAATTCTCAGCAAACTATCGCAAGAACACAAAACCAAACACCGCACGTTCTCACTCATAAGTGGGAATTGAACAATGAGATCACTTGGACACAGGAAGGGGAACATCACACACCGGGGCCTGTTGTGGGGTGGGGAGAGGAGGGAGGGTTAGCATTAGGAGATATATCTAACGTAAATGATGAGTTAATGGGTGCAGCACACCAACATAGCACATGTATACGTATGTAAGAAACCTGCACGTTGTGCACATGTACCCTAGAACATAAAGTACAAAATAAAATAAAATATTGAATACACAACTGATTACAAAAAGTCCAATTCAAAAGTGGTTATTATCTTGAGGTTGATATAATTAGGCCTGATTATTTTATGTTCCAAAGAAATAATGATAATAAGATTATAGTCATTGTTTTGTTTCTAAATTGATGCAATCAATAGAAAGTAAAAATAAGACTGAGAAAAATGAAAATAAAATTAACAAAGAGCAACAACACAAAATATTACATAAGTCTATTGGCTAATATTCTTAAATGAGCTAGCATTTATATTGTATTACAATACAGCATAATATATTTTCTAAGAATTGTAACTTTTATTATGTATATGTAACTTTTTTATTTTTCACCTTTGCTTGTAATAGTTTTAGATATTTTTCTTATTAGTCTTCATTGTTCTAGTCAAATCCGTTTAAGTAGTATTTCCTATCTATAAGAATGATATTATAATAGGATGACAATTTTATCTCAAATAATTATTTTTATTTAAACTAATTCAGTCCATATAATAGATAAATTATTGGTGTTTTTTAAAAGGAAAAATATTTTAAATATAATTTTTATGATGAGATACAGTGTCTTTCATGATAATCTTCATAAATTCCCCACATTGAGCTTTTTTCAGGTGACATTTTATTCTAACACATGTGATTCCATAAGCCTTTAAATTAAAATGTACTTATTTTTGAAATATTTGTGTGTTTTCATTAAAATATATTCTTTAAGCATATAATTCATGTCAGAAAATATAAACCATCACATTCACCAATGCTGGCTTAAGAAGAGTAGTCATAGAATTAAAGTTTCTATAGATTTATTTTAGGTTTGTTATAAATACCATTAGTAAAAATCTGACATACTGTCTAAAGGATGGAAAGTAATTGATGCTATTTCTTTTGAAGTCATTAAATGTTATGCTTCGTATATTAGTTGTGCTATTAGGCTAGTTTCTGCTTTAGCATCCATGGTATTTTTAACAGAATTGATTAAAGAGGTTATTAGTGAATCTACAAAGAACAGGGCATACAGTGTTCAAACATTACCCTATCATCTGAGCACAAATGTTCAGCATCATTATGTTTTCACAATAGCAATTTACTATAACATGGAGAGTAAGTAATCAATATAGGCAGGTAGTGCTTGTTACAGTTACAAAAAAGAGTAAAACTTCTTCTGTTCAACCTTTGCAAAATCAATAAGCAGATCTCTTTATAAGGAAGACTGGTAGTCTCAGTTTCAGATGACAGTGAAGGCATGAGGTAAAATTAACAAGCGAAAAACTGTTTCAATGACCACATTGCTGTTTGCAAAGTGTTACTTGATTTGCAGTCCAATGAGAAATAAAAATAAGATGGATCACTATGCAAAAAAACACCACTTGATTGTATAAAATGGTAAAATGCTGCACAGGTACATGTGTTCAAACCTGTCCTGATAATGTTGGATATGAATATTATAAATATTAAAACTCAAAATGAATTAGCAACCCTAACATAAATATTATTAAAATGTAAAAATACCTATAGTTTATATGCTGCCATGTGCTTCTATCAGTAGAGCTGTTGGTTAAAATGGGAAAATGTCACCTGGTAGGCAGTATCATTATAGTGGATAAACACCACTATGTGGCATAATAAATAATGGGTCTTAAAGTCACTACCAAAATGGAATGTATGATTTTCATTTAAATGGGTATTAGAGACATTCAAGAACATATGTTTACTGATAAGATGGAAAAGGCCCTGAAAACCTAAGCAACAGGAGCAAGATTCATATTGTTTGTTTCTATATCCATGCTGAAATCTGGCTCTCTTGATTTCCTGTGTTTTCCTTACACTCTTATGTTTTGTGGTGATGACTTCCAAATACACTGCCATCATTAAGCTACAGTTGGATTAAACATGATTTATTTAAGCATAAATCTACACCATTCATATAAATAAACACTGCTTCATAAGGTGGAACCATGCCAAAATCTAGTAGCCCTAGAGGCTCTGAGTTTGCTACAGTTTGATCACAGTTGAAAATTTTCACCTTGGTAGAGACAAAACTTTGTTAGAACATGAAGATAACAATGTTGAACTAGAGAGTTCTATAATACTGGAACTATAGTGTCCATTATGCCTCTTATTACAATGAATTAAACTTATTTGACCTTTATCATTGTAGACCATTGAAACCACTATGGAATAGAGGGTGAATATGTTGCTAATTGATAAAATTGTTTCTATCGTTTTAGAAATAAGAGAAAGACTAACAAGAGTCCATCAACAAGCTGTATTAGTTAGGCATCCTGTAGAAGATTCTCCCCAAATGTATCTGCGAACAGTGGTTAGGAAAAGTTAAGAGGAGCATTTGTAGACATGCTGAATGAGAGGGAGAGATTGTACTCAAGGAAACCAAGAGTCAATGACAAAGCTTAAACATTAAAATTGGAAAGCGTGAGTGATTGGATCTGAGAGTTCATCATTCACTGAGTTTACTTTTTGATCTCATACTTTTCATACACTAAATTTTCACTACAGTAATAAGAATTGTGCAGTTGGTAGTGGTGAGTGTTAAGTTGGAAAAAAATGAGTGACAGTTTTGTTTTTGTTTGTAGACCTAATTTTAAAAAGTGTTTGGGGAGTGAAATGGAGAGTGAAAAGCAAACAAAATTGTTCATAGCTTATAAACTTATTTTCTGAAAACAAAATATTTTGCATTGTGCTCATTTCAATTAAATGTTAAGTACTAATTAATTTATAATGATTCTTACACAGCACTTTTGTCTACAACTGAATATAAATTTCACTGATGCAGTTCATTGATTATGTGTGCAAAACTAGCCAATCGTTCCCATATAGGTTTTAATGTATTCAGTGTTAATTAATAATTACCAAAGTTGCAAAGTTGCTTCACAAATTCCATTAAGCCTGTACAGTTAATGATTTTTTGCAGAGAAAACCAAATATCTGATTTACAGTACCTTTCTAGTTATAATAATATTTCTAATTGACATTTTCTGTACTAATAAGGTCACATATTTGTTAACAGATGGGATTTTCTAAGATATTCATCATGACTCCATCGATGAAGTGCTACAACTAAACTTGGAAATTTATGTAAATCAGCACAATTCTGATGACTTAGTGCATTCTTATCAGTGAATGATTAAAAATGAATATAGAAGTGCTAATTGTGCTTTCTCAGATTTAAATCCCTTTGTTTATTACTAATGGCTCACCTCTTTCCTGTGTTATACTTATTTAAGTATCTGAGTATATACTAACATAAAAACGAACAGACAGAAAGAACGTGTCATTAAAATTATTTGTGGCTTTAAGAAATACTAGAAAGGTAACAACAGATATAGTGATTATAGATTCAAACTCTAATAAGTTTCTGGAAGCAGAAGGAGGCCTCAGTGAACCTGCTATGTCATTTTTTAAACATTGGATCCACATCATCATTTTCTTCAAATGGAATTTCCTATATCTGTTCTTCTGGTCAAGAAAAGCATTCATTTCAAATTCCTATCATGTATTTTATGGTTATAATCTCCTACTTGCATTACTTACAACATTTAATTTCCTTTGTTACTACTAAATGTATTCTATATCAAACTTATTCCTCTGAGTTTTTAATATGTGCATATATAAATATTGAATTCTTTAAAAATTAAATATATACTTAAATCTTACACTTGTTCCCTAAGCAGAATGCTTTTTTGAAGATAATTCAGATGTAATTGCTCAATTATTTAATTTGTGTAATAATGAAAAACAAAATGAAATAGAAAAAGACAAGGCCATGCACAAATGTTTTGCAATCTAAAAAGTTCATAATATTATTGAGCTCTCCTTTCCAAACCATCCATAAGAGGAAGGGGGGCCTACAAAATCTATAAAAACCCTTAGAGCTTTAGTAACGTAACAATTTGGTTTCTATGAATAAGAAGCTCCTGCTTTTTTATTATCACAGTAGAAGAAATTGTTATGCCATATGAATATTTAAAATATAAAATCTTATCAATATATGTTTATTTGAAAAATATTGCCAGTAATACTATTTTTTTTTTCCAAATTCTCTCATATTTCTTGTGAAAATACCTACTTTGAAAACTTATTTGGCTAGGCTTATTGTTCTTAGTTTTAGTAGCTCTTTCTTATCATCATCATACTTTTTAGAAGTTTCATGCTCAAGTTCCTCATTGTGCTGATGGCCTTGTTTATTACATCCTACATAAAATGGTGGCTTTTTTTTTTTTTTTTTTTTGAGACAAGGTCTTACTCTGTCACCTAGGCAGGAGAGCAGTGGTGTGATCACAGCTCACTGCTGCAGGCTTGACCTCCTGGAATCAGTCAGTCCTCCCACCTCAGCCGAGTACCTGGGAGTACAGACACGAGATAACCACCACCGGCTTTTTTTTTTTTTTTGGTAGAAATGGTGTTTTGCCATGTTGCCCAGGCTTGCATCAAACTCCTGGGCTCAAGCAATCCACCTGCCTCCACCTTCCAAAGTGCTGATATTACAGGGGTGAGCCACTGTGCCCAGCCAGAGAACATTTATTTTAATTTATTTTAATTTTCCTTATCATCTATTTATTTCTGGTGGAACAGGGGAATGACTTATGAATAAATCATATTTTATGAAATGTGCAGTCTTGTAAGAAAACACATATTTGAAAAAATGACTACACAAATAAACATTCGTTGTATATTTGGTAGGTGCAATAAAGGGAAATAGAGGGTGTGAAAAGATTAAATAACCATTGTTACCTAACAGTCAATAAAACAGGGCATTTTTGACAAAGTAATTTTGAACAAAAACCCAAAATGAAGGAAGAACAGTAGACAAGTGAGAACTAAGTGGAGGAGAATCTCAGACAACTGGTATGACAAATGCAGTGGTCCTGGGATGAGCAATGTTTGTGTATTATTGAGGGTAATGAAGACTAAGAGGATCAACCCAGGACATCTATGTCTCACTTTATTCTGGGTAACTCTTCTGAGTGATACTTACCTAAGTAGGGTCTCTGAGATTCATTTTCTGGAAATTCTACATGTATGGGTCAACAGAGAAAAGGAGCAAAGATGGTGGAAGAAATCATCTAAGTAGCTTTAAACACAGCCTGGAAGTAAAATCCCAAGTAAGAGAAACATGGCCCAAACTAACTGCAAAAGAAACCAGGAAATGTAGACCTCTACAGTGCCCAGTAAGATGCAATGGATTATGAGCAGTTAGAAATTTCTGCTCAAGAAATATTAAAGAGACTAAAATAAAATTAATGTACTTCGTACCCCAAAAGTAAACTGGAAAGTGTTGTGACATTAGCTGGAGTGTCAGACAGAAAGAAATCATGCCCTTTGAGTAAACATGACTATGTGTTCTCAAATTTATATCCCTCTCACAGCAAAATGCATTCAAGCCATACCGATATCCACAATAGTCTTAACTATCCAGCATTAATTCAGAAATCTAGTCTAAAGCCTCACCTAAATACTATCTAAATCATATATGGGTGAGACTCAAGGTACATTCATCCTGAGTGTATTTTCCTACAGTGTGAGAGCATGTAATCAAACAGGTTATGTGTTTTGAAAATATAATGATAGGATGGGCGAAGGACAAACATTCCATTCCAAATGTGAGGAATAGAAACAAACAACAACAAAAAAAGCAGAAGTAACACATCCCAAGTAAGTCCCAAAGCCAACAGAGCAAGTAATATTAAACTAAAGGCTTGAGAATGGTCTTCGTTGGCTTAATGCTCTGCCCTCTAGATGCAATGGGCCTTCAGTCCCACCTTCTGGACCCATTGTGGTGGGGGTCCTGCCTTTAGGAAACGCTGGGACAGAGGTTCTGCCTTCCTCAGATTTTGGGATGGGGGTCTTGACATTATGGCTTTGGGAAACTCCATCCTCAGAGAAGCTCTCTGTCTGGGCCCATTTCCCGAAGTCATTCTCTACAGTGGCTTCACTTCCAAAGTGGTCCTCTGTCTGTGTTACACACGGATGGCTTCTCAGGCTGGAATTCTACAGATGTGGGGTAGGGGGAATTGGATCCTGTATTCTGTTCCATATTCCTGATCTATTGATCTGTCCCCGTACCAATGCAACATTGTCTTGACCACTGTAGCTATACAGCAGGCCATAATATTGGGTAAGGTGATTCCTCCCCCTTTTCCTCAACAATGTTTTAACTAAAAAAGATTGGATCTTTTCATATGATATCTTTGAGTGAGATTGCCTATATCTAAAATGAGCCATACTGGAATTTTTTTTGAAATTTATTAAACTTAGAGGTGAATTTCAAGATAATGGACATCTTCACTTTGTTGAATCTTAGTATGGTATGTCTCCACTTACTTACATCTTCTTTGACTTCTTTTGTTGGAATTTTTAGTTTACAGAATATAGATCTTATACATACTTTAAGTGTATACTCAAGGATTTCATTGTCATTGGAGCAATTGAAAATGACATTGTACTTTTTAATTTTTGTTCTTCACATATTCATTGTTAGTATAGTCGACCCTTAAATGAGGCAGGAGTTAGGAGAACTGACCCCTGCACAGTCCAAAATCTATATGTAACTTTTGACTCCCTAAAACTTAACTATTAATAGCCTACTGTTGACCAGCAGCCTTACCAATAACATAGTCATGTTCTTACATATTTTGTATATGTATTATATACTGTATTCTTACAATAAAATCACTAGCAAAAATAAAATGTTGTTAAGGAAGTCATAAGGAAAATAAAATATATTTACTATCCATTTAGTGGAAGTGGATCTTCATAGATCTTTATCCACACATTGAGTCTTCACATTGAATAAACTGAGGAGGCAGTGGAAGAGGTGGGGTAAAACTTGCCAACTCAGGGATGACAGAGGTTGAAGAAAATCTTCATATAAGTGGACCCAAACAGTTTAAACCTGTGCTGTTTAATGGTAAACTGCTTATATTAAAATGTGAATGACATATTTGTTGATCATATATCTTGCAACATTGCTGAATGTCCTTATTAGTTCTAGGAGATTATTTGTAAATTCTCTCTACACAGAGAATCATGTCATTTTCAAGCAAAGTTTTATTTTTATTTTTATTTCCCTTCTGTTTGCCGTTTACTTCTTTTTGCATGTGTGTTAGTGCAGTGCCTGGAAATTGCAGCACTGTGTTAAACAAGAATGAGAAAAGGAGAGAACCTTTCTTTCTTCTTGGTCTTAGTGGAAAGGCATTTCATCTTTCACCGTAAGGTACTTACTTCTTTCTTTTCATTTTCCTGCTGTCGGAACTTAGGTTAATGACTTCAGACCTTTCTTCTTTGTTAGTGTATGCAATAATCTCAACAATGCTTTAATTATATCCAACGTATTTTGAGATGTTGTATTATCATTTCCAATAAATTTTACATATTTATGTTTTTTGTTTGTTTGAATTTCCTTTGATACTTTTCTTTTGATGCATGGATTATTTTGAAGTGTTTTTTTTTTGTAGTTTAATTTCCAAGTGCATAAAGATTTTTTGTTGTCCTTTCATTATGAATTTCTAGTATGATTTCATTATGGACAGAGAATGCAATCTCTGTATAATTTTTAATTATTGTATATTTGTTGAGGACTGTCCTGTGATTATCAATATTATCTATTTTGATGAGCTTTTCATTTGTTATTTTATTTTTCAGTTCTATAATTTCCATTGACTTTCTTTTATAATTTGTAATTTTTGCTTTTTTCCATTTCTTAATTTGTTTCAAGATAACTTATAATTGCTAATTGAATTATTTTCATGATATTTACTTTAAAATGTTTGGCATATAATTTTAGTATATGATTTCCTTTTGTGTCACTGTTATCTAATTGTTTCTTTCCCATTCAAGTTGTGATTTTCCTGGTCCTTGATATGAGAGATGATCTTTTTTTGTCTTCCAACTTTAATGTAGGTTGAGGTTGTACATGTGTAGGTTTATTGCGCATATAAATTGCATGATGTGGGGGTTTGGTGTGCAGATTATTTCATCACTCAGGTAACGAGCATAGTGCCTGATAGTGTTTTGTTCCTCACCTTCTTCCCACCCTCTACCCTCAAGTGGGCCCCAACGTCTATTGTTCCCCTCACTTTTTTTCACACGTGCATTCAAAGTTTAGCTCCCACTTACAAGAGAGAAGAAGTTGTATTTGGCATTCTGTTCCTGGGTTAATTTGCTTAGATTAATGGCCTCCAGCTCCATCTGTGTTGCGAAAAAGACATGATTTTGTTTTTTCTGGCTACATAGTATTCTATGGTGAATATGTACCTCAGTTTTATTATCCAGTTCACCACTGATGGGCATCTAGATTGATTCCATGTCTTTGCTATTTAGAAAAGTGCAGCAGTGGACATACACTTACATGTGTCTTTATGGTAGAATGATTTATATTGCACAGAGTATATATCCAGTAATGAGATTTCTGGGCCAAATGTTTGTTCTGTTTTAAATCCTTTGATAAGTCTCCAAACTGCTTTTCACAGTGACTGAACTAATTTATATTTCTGCTAGCTGTCTATAAGCATTCCCTTATTATCTCTACAACCTCACCAGCATCTGTTATTTTTTACTCCTTAATAATAGCCATTCTGAATGGTGTGAGATGATATCTCATTGTGGTTTTGATTTGCATTTCTCTAATGATTAGTGATGCTGAACATTCTTTCATATGCTTGTTGGCTTCATGTATGTCTTCTTTTCAAAAGTGTCTGTTCATGTTCTTTGCCCATTTTTAAATGCGTTGTTTGGTTTTTGCATGTTAACTTAAATTTCTTATAGACTCTGGATATTAGACCTTTGTCGTACGCATAGTTTACACATGTTTTCTTCCATTCTGTAGGTTTTCTCTTTACTCTGTTGTTTCTTTTGATGTGCAGAATCTCTTTGATTAATTAGGTCCATTTGTTGGCCAGGTTCAGTGGCTCACGCCTGTAATCCCAGCACTTTGGGAGGCTGAGGCAGGTGGATCACAAAGTCAGGAGTTCAAGACCAGCCTGGCCAAGATGGTGAAACCCCGTCTCTACTAAAAATACAAAAAAATTAGTCAGGTGTGTTGGTGGGCGCCTGTAGTCCCAGGTACTCTCAGGAGGCTGAGACAGAGAATTGTTTGAACCCAGGAGGCGACGGTTGCAGTGAGCCGAGATGGCGCCACTGCACTCCAGCCTGGGTGAGAGTGAGGCTCTGTCTCAAAACAAACAAACAAACAAACAACAACAAAACCCAAAAAACACAGTAAAAAATAGCGTTGCATTTTTTGGAGGCTAGAAGTCCAAAATCAAGGGGATGGGTGAGCCATGCTCCCCTCTGAAAGCTGTAGGAAAATCTTTTCCTGCCTTTTTCTAGCTTCTGGCGGTTTTCAGTCAATCTTGGATGCTCCTTGGCTTGTACCTGCCTCCAGTCTCTGCCTTAGATGTCACACAGTGTTCTCCCTCACCGTGTCTGTTTTTACTGCATTTTTCTTATAAGGACAACAATCATATTGGATTAGGGCCGACACTACTTCTGTATAACTTCATCTTAACCAATCACATCTGTGATAATTATATTTCCAATAAGGCCACATTCTGAAATGCTAGAGCTTAGGATTTCAAAATATCTTCCCTTGGGTGACACAGTTCAATGCATAACACCGTTCATATTTGAAATAATATACAGCTTTTTAAATTTAATAAACAGGTATGGGAAGAAATATTTTCACTTATGTATTAATATTCAAGAACCCCATTTATACAAGAAATCCTTCAGGCAGTTTTTAAGACTCTTTTGATACTTTCATGTATATCTGCTACAGATCTTTTTATCTTTCACTAGAGATGGAAAATTAAAATGGCTTAATGACCACTTGTAAAATCATTAAAATCATTTAAATTATGCCACAAATTTCAGCAATGTTTATGAGTGTAAAAAAAACCACAATACAATCTGTTTTAGTACGTTTGCATTGCTATAAAGCAATACTTGAGGCTGGATAATTTATAGAGGAAAAAATTAAATTGGCTTCTGGTTCTGTAGGCAATGGGGAGGAGGTGTGAAGCCAGCACGTAATTCTGGTGAGGACTTTCAAGAAGCTTGTAATCATGAAAGGGGACCGGGCACATCCCACAGTGAGAGAGGGAGCAAGAGAGACCTCTTTATATACAACTATATGTTGTGTGAACTCAGAATGAGAACTCATTTACCACCAAGAGAATGATGTTAGGGCATTTCATGGAGAATCCACTCCAATGATTCAAACACCTCCCAGCAGGTCCCACCTCCAACACTGGGAATCTCAACATGAGATTTAGATGAGGCGAACATCCAAACCATATTATAATCTTTACATTTTCGTTCAGTGTATTTATGAATTAGTGTCTCAAATACATTAACAAGAATTTTATCTTAGAAACACTATATATTTCAAATGATTCATTGGTAATTATAACAATTGTCAATATTTTAAAGTGCTTGAGTAATAGTTAATCTTTTTGAAATGACTCTTGCTTCTGTGATGAGACTAATTATTTTAGTTATTCTGATGATTTTAGTAGACAGCATCATCATTTGTCATATCAACTTTCATTTTTTCAAAGATTTAATTCCTTTTAATACAACGTATTTTGTCTTTTGAAGTTGTAAGGTACGTTTCGTTTTTGCAAGAGAAAACCAGTTGAACTCTACACTAGATAAGATCAACATCCTGTATAATGAGGCAATAACTGTGTTAAACTATAGATATTTAGACTAACATTGTTTAATAGCGAAGTAATGGTTTGTGTCCAAGTTTGCAATAGATATCCTGTGTATTTTCAAGGAAGTGTAGTGAGGATACTTGTAATAACCACTTTCAATTTATTTTCTTCCACGAATGTTCAGGCAACTCGGCTCCATAGTCTAATGATGCTGATCTTTATCTATATCATTATTATAAAAAATGCTGTTAGTTCAGGAATCAATGTTTGCAACTTCAACAAACTGAAGAAAAATTTGCTGTACTAATTTTAGTTTAGTCAATTACATTTGGGCAATGAGGAATAAAACAGAGATGAGAAAGATTATGCCGTTTATGTTGGGAATATAATAGTGAATGCATTCACTAAATTTAAATTATTTAAAGGCTAAAAGGAAAGTCATTCTTCACTGAAGTTTTTCAGTGTTCTCTAAGAATGGAATAGGTGAAGAAGAATGTTGTCTTTACAGAATTGTGGATTCATTATATGTGTTTCACATATGTTAATCATATAATTTGTAAGTCAGTTTAGCTCAGGCAAGATGGAAAGATAAACCCATTTACTCAATTGTTTTTAGAAGAGCACTAACTTGGAGTTAAGAAATATAGGTTATAATTCTATTTCTCTAAACTGAGAGAAATAATTTAGTCCTTGCTAAGAGTTAGAGTTAAGTAAGATTATATTATTTTACATGTAATTCCCAGTCTAACATTCTTTTTACTTTATTTTATTTTTATTCTGAGACAGTCTTGCTCTGTCGCCCAGACTGGAGTGCAGTGACATGATCTCAGCTCACTGCAACCTCCATCTCCCAAGTTCAAGCAATTCTTCTGCCTCAGCCTCCCGAGTAGCTGGGATTACGTGCACGCACCATCACACCCAGCTAATATTTTTTTATTTTTAGTAGAGACAAAGTTTCACCATGTTGGTCAGGCTGGTCTCAAGCTCCTGACTTAGTGATCTGCCCACTGAAGACTCCGAAAGTGCTAGGATTACAGGCGTGAGCCACTGCACCCAGTCAAGTCTAACTTTCTGTGATTTAACATTCAATAATATTCAGAGAAGAATTTTTAGATATTAAAATAAGTTTGTGTTTTTCTTTGCCTTTGTTTAAATCAATAAGACTACACATTGACTGGAACTACACCACATAGAGAGTAATCTCTTCCATTTGGTTAACCTTTAAACACACATATTCTCTTAGGAGTCTTTCAGACATTCTTAGGTACTTTAATAAAATGTACTGTCTTTCAACTTCAGGTCTCTTTTTTAAAAAAAATTCCTTAAGGCTACTATTTAGACAGTAGCTAAAATACTTTGGGGCCTATGCTAGCTTCCATTAGTATTGCAAAGGGCTGCACTAAACAACTGGGGTTGATTATACAGCAATCATCTTATATGGTTCATTGTGTTCATGTATCTATTTGATTCCTCCATGTGAATGAGTTAAAGTTCTTTTTAACCCATTATTTGGGCAAAAGACTAAAATTTCAGAGAGTTTTGAGCAATAGCTCCTCTGGACAATCTATTATTTGTACAGATATTTGTTGGCATACTTAAAATGGTTACTTTGTAAATAGGGACAATTTGACTTCCTGTTTTCCTAATTGAATACCCTTTATTTTTTTCTCCTGCCTAATTGCCCTGGCCAGAACTTCCAACCCTATGTTGAATAGGAGTGGTGAGAGAGGTGCCTGTTTCCAGATGACATGATTGTATATTTAGAAAACCCCATCATCTCAGACCAAAATCTCCTTAAGCTGATAAGCAACTTCAGCAAAGTCTCAAGATACAAAATCAATGTGCAAAAATCACAAGCATTCCTATACACCAATAACAGACAAACAGAGAGTCAAATCATGAGTGAACTCCCAGTCACAATTGCTTCAAAGATAATAAAATACCTAGGAATCCAACTTACAAGGGATGTGAAGGACCTCTTCAAGGAGAACTACAAACCACTGCTCAACAAAATAAAAGAGGACACAAACAAATGGAATAACATTTCATGTTCATGGATAGGAAGAATCAGTATGGTGGAAATGGCAATACTGCCCAAGGTATTTTATAGATTCAATGCCATCCCCATCAAGCTACCAATGACTTTCTTCACAGAATTGGAAAAAAACTATTTTAAAGTTCATATGGAACCAAAAAAGAGCCCACATTGTCAAGACAATCCAAAGTCAAAAGAACAAAGCTGGAGGCATCATGCTACCTGACTGCAAACTATACTACAAGGCTATGGTAACATAAACAGCATGGTACTGGTACCAAAACAGAGATATAGACAAATGGAACAGAACAGAGTCCTCATAAATAATACCACACATCTACAACCATCAGATCTTTGACAAACCTGACAAAAACAAGAAATGGGAAAAGGATTCCCTATTTAATAAATGGTGCTGGGAAAATTGGCTAGCTATAAGTAGAAAGCTGAAACTGGATCCTTTCCTTACACCTTATACAAAAATTAATTCAAGATGGATTAGAGACTTAAATGTGAGACCTAAAACCATAAAGACCCTAGAAGAAAACCTAGGCAATACAATTCAGGACATAGACATGGGCAAGGACTTCATGTCTAAAACACCAAAAGCAATGGCAACAAAAAACCAAAATTGACAAATGGGATCTAATTAAACTGAAGAGCTTCTGCATAGCAAAAGAAAGTACCATCAGGGTGAACAGGCAACCTACAGAATGGGAGAAAATTTTTACAACCTACCCATTTGACAAAGGGCTAATATTCAGAATCTACAAAGAACTCAAACAAATTTACAAGAAAAAATCAAACAACCCCATCAAAATGTGGGCAAAGGATATGAACAGACACTTCTCAAAAGAAGACATGCATATAGCCAACAGACACATGAAAACATGCTCATCATCACTGGTCATCAGGGAAATGCAAATCAAAACCACAATGAGATACCATCTCACACCAGTTAGAATGGTAATCATTAAAAAGTCAGGAAACAACAGGTGCTGAAGAGGATGTGGAGAAATAGGAACACTTTTATACTGTTGGTGGGACTGTAAACTAGTTCAACCATTGTGGAAGACAGTGTGGCGATTCCTCGAGAATCTAGAACTAGAAATACCATTTGATCCAGCCATCCCATTACTGAGATTACACAAAAGATTATAAATCATGGTGCTATAAAGACACATGCACATATATTTTTGGGGGGGCACTATTCACAGTATATGTACCACGGAATACTATGCAACTATAAAAAAGGATGAGTTCACGTCCTTTGTAGGGACACGGATGAAGCTGGAAACCATCATTCTGAGCAAACTATCACAAGGACAGAAAACCAAACACCACATGTTCTCACTCATAGGTAGGAATTGAACAATGAGAACATTTGGACACAGGGTGGGACATCACACACCAGGGACTGTGGTGGGGTGGGGGAAGTGGGGAGGGATAGCATTAGGAGATATACCTAATGTAAACGAGGAGTTAATGGGTACAGCACACCAACATGGCACATGTATACATATGTAACAAACCTGCAGGTTGTGCACATGTACCAAAACTTAAAGTATAATTTAAAAAAATAGTTACTTTGTTTAAAAGTGATTTTGATAGTGTAATATTATGTGACAGTGTATTTCACTCTCTTTTATTTTTATAAATTTCTTATAATAAACACATAATTTTATTTAAAAGTCATCTTAAAAATAATGATAGTAAACACAATTGCATTAAACCGAGGAGTGGACATTAAAAGACCTTATATATAATTGTTGACCTTATCATCTAGAAGCAAGTTATGAACAGTTGTTGGATAAATTTCATTTTTTTAAAAACATTTTACCATGTTTACACAAAAACATTTTAGGATAAACCTATATTATTAATATTATTATTCCTTTTTATATTATTCCTCAATTTATCAATTTTCCTGTACCTCAGAGGGTGTCACTTACTTATTTGCTGTGATTCCAAAATGTAAAGGTGGGCATGATGGAAAAGACAGCTTCTTAAAAATATCCCATTGGAATCAGTGTAATTCCTAGACAGCCACATTTTAGGGAAGACTGAAAGAAATTCTCTTCCCAATGCTTGAAAGCATTATCTATAAAATACATATATATCTTTTGATTTGTTAGTTGTTGTAGATCAAAGTTCACCTCAATAGTCAAGAGAAAAAAGGGATCCTGGAAGCAGGGAGAGAAGAGGCACAAGTAAGCAAATAACACACGAAAACGCTCTGATATACTCATCTAAATTCTTCTAGGCCCTGAGGGAGTGGGATGACATATACAAAGTGCTGAAGGAAAAACAAAAATGCAACCAAGAATACTCTACCCAGAAAAGAAAAAGATAAGAAAGTTCCTTTAACTTCTTATTTTTCAGATAATAAATGTTAAATTTTGTAAAGTTAATTTTCTATATCTATTTATATGTTTATATATTTTGTTTACTAAATTGATGCTACAAATAAAATCAGTTAATTTTGAATGTTGAACCAATGTTGCATTCTTGGGATTATCTCCACCTCACCCAAATAATGACATGTTATTTATATTGCTAAATTTGATTTGCTAATATTAGTAAGCATTTTTGCATTTGTTTCCTTGCAATGGTTCACCTTTTTTTGGTATTAGTATAATGACAGCATCATATAATAAGCTGACAAATATGTTTTCCTCCTCTGCTTCCTGGAAGGGTTTGTACAAAATTTGTGTATTCTTTTATTCTTTCAATGTAGGATGAAACTAATCAGTAAAGTACTCTGATACTGCATTTTCATTCTCATAAAATATTTAAAGATTATCTTAATAGAAACTTGAATATTGAGGTGACTTCCATCTGATTTACTGCAGTAGTATATGACATTTAAAAATCTGTACATTTTTGAATTTGTCAAATTTACTGACAAAACTTTCCTTACTATAATTTCACAGGCTCAGTAATCTGAGTTGATATCCACTATATCATTCATGATATGGGGTATTTGTATCTATTCTCTTTTTGTCTTCATCAATATGGGAAAAGACTTGTCAATTTTAAAATCTCAGAAATGAATTAATTAACCTGCTTAATTTTGGTCTATATTTTATTTTGGTTTAAATTGCATCACAATCACCTTTTCTTCTTTTTATTATTTATTTATTCTTACAGCTTTCAATTTAGTCTATTTTCTTCATTTAGAAAAATTAATTCATTGATTAAGATTTTTAATAGTAGTAGTAGTATATGTGTTAATGTTATACATTTTCCTCAAACCATTGCTTTGTCAGCACTCAAATTTGGTATATTGTTTCTCTTTACATTGAATTCTAAGTATTTTGTAAATATCCCTTGTACATTTTTCTTTGACCAATATGTTATCTAGAAGGCTGTTGTTTGATTTCTAAATATTGATAGATTTTATATGTTACATTTTGTTAAATTATAAAATACTTTTGTCTGTTTTAAAAGATTACAAAGTGATCAAAAACTTTTTATCTTTTTAGGTTTATTAATACATTGAATTGAATTGGCCAGACATATACAAAGGGATAAATGCCACTTATGTTTATAAATGATAATTTTTAAATATTACTGTATTTAATTTGCCAAGATTTGAGTAGGAATTTGCATCAAATAATTCTGATGGTTATTTGAATTTAGTTTGTATTATCTTTCTAGCAAGTTTTTTTTATTAATACATCTTCAGTCCTTTTATAGGTGAATAATTTTTTGCGTTACCTATCTTCTCATGACTGAACTTTGCTTAGTTATGTTTTCAAGTTAACTTAATTTTCTACCATGCCAAATTTATGCATGTAAAGTCATTCTTAAATTATTTGAAAAATAACTTCAGTGTCTGTTGGATCAATGGTCCCCCACCTTTTCCGCATCAGGGAAGGGTTGAGTGAAAGACAATTTTTCTATCAATGCGGGGGTGGTTTTGGGGTGACTCAGCACATTTATCATTAGATTCTCATAAGGAGTGCACAACCTAGATCCCTCTCATGTGCAGTTCACAATAGGGTTTGGGCTCGTATGAGAATCTCATATCACTGCTGATCTGTCAGGAGACTGAATTCAGCTTTGTTCCTGGCCTGCTGCTTACCTCCTGCACATTATTATATTATAATATATAAATATAATTATAGTATAAAATATAATTTAAATATATAAGATAACATGATGATACATATGAAATATATAACATATATTATGTTTTAGACTATATTTTAACCTTAGTATTATAATATATGATAAAATATATATAATATTATAGTACATTATAATATAATATAGTGTATAGTATATATAAAAAATATGTTTTTATGTATACGCATCCACCTCCCCCACAAACTGTCTTCAAAGAGTTTATGGAAACTACATATTACAAATAAAGTATGAATAGATTTCAAATCATTTTTGCCAAAACAAACTCATACTAACTTGATATAGCGTGTCTGAAGGGGATCCAGTTTGTGGAATTAAGAAGGGTAAAACATAAATTTTAAAAGAGCCCGTACCAGAGCAATAAAAATTCTACTAAAATTAAATCAATAACAAACATCAAATATATGACGAAGCCTGGGTGGAAGAATGATGAAATCATTGATGCTAAATGAAAAGCTTATGGGAACAATATCAGAAAGAGATCATCAGTGTACAAATGGTAACTCATTTTAAGAAGGGAAGAGATGACGCTGAAGCTGAAGCCTGCCCAGCAGACCGTCCACATCAATTTGTGAGGAAAAATTAATCTCTTCATTCCTTAATTGAAGATGACCAGTGATTAATAGCAGAAACAACAGCCAACACCAAAGACGTTTCTATTGGCTCAGCTAACACAGTTCTGATTAAAAAACAGAAGCTGAGCAAACCTTCCCCTCAATGGGTGCCAACACCATTGTGCCCAGATCAGCGGCAGATAAAAGCCAAGCTATTCATGGAAATTTTAATAACTGGGGTAAAGATACTAAAGCACAGGTCAAAAAATTGTAACAGAAGATGAAACATAACTTCACTAGTGTGATCTTGAAGACAACACAATAAAAAATATTGCTACCAAGGGATGGAAATGGTCCAATTAAAGCAAACTGTACTGGCGAAGAGCAAAGGACATGGCAACAGTTTTGGGGGATGCTCAAGGCATTTTGCTTGTTGATTTTCTGGAGTGTCAAGAAAAAATAACATCTGCTTATTAAGAGAATGTTTTGAGAAAGGCAAGGCGTCAGCAGAAAAATGCTCACGAAATCTTCACCAGAGAGTCCTTTGCCACCATGACAAAGCTCCTGCTCATTCTTCTCATTAAACAAGGGCAATTTTGCAAGAGTTTTGATGGGAAATGATTAGACATTCACCTCACAGTGCCAGTGTGGCTCCTTCTGACTTATTTTTGTTTTTGTTTCTTAATCTTGAAAAAAGTCTGCAAAGGGCACCCATTTTTTTTTTTTTTCAGATAATGTAAAACAAACAAACAAACAAACAAAAAACCGCATTGACATGGTTAAATTCTATGACCTTTAGGGATAGACTAAAATGACTGATACCATAACTTATAAAAGTGTCTCAAATTTGATCAAGGTAATGTTGTAGAATAAAGTTTACATAATTTATTTTTGTCTTTTAATTCAATTTCCCACAGACTTTTTGAAGTTCCCGTGTGTGTGTGTGTGTGTTTGTGTGTGTGTGTCTGTGTGTGTACACACATATATACAGATAGAGAAACAGAAGCACAGATAGACAGGCAGGCAATATAATGATTCTCAAAGTCACAATATATTCAAAACCTTCAGCTGTGAAATTCCTATGTAATTCTTGAAACATGGGAACCGCCCAGTTCCCACAATCTTTCTCCAGACAAAGGAAGGCTCAGGGAAACCGTGAGTTGGAGAGGGCTGCAATTTTCCTCTAGTCTTCTTCAAACTCATTATCTATATCTACAGTATTTGAGATACTTTTACCCATAAACAAAATAAGTTAAATGGATAATTCATCACAACAGGAAGAAAGCAGACAAATGTAAATTGATAATGAGGAAAGACTGTAACAGTAACAAACAATAACAAGCATAAAAAGCAAAGTAGGTATACATATTAAATTAGGTTTTGTACAAAAAGCAAAAAATAAGAATTTATTATAATTTATAAAAATAGTCTTATAGTCTAACAAAATATATATGTATGTGTATTTATATGTAAATATGTGTGCATGTGTGTGTATGTGTTTGTGTAAAATGAAGGAAAACATTTGTATTCTTCCCTTTCTAAGCCTATCATCATTAGGAGCACAGACGTGGGCCACTATGTCTAGCTAATTGTTTTTTATTAGTATGTTTTGTAGAGACAACACCTTTTTGAATGCATTTTCCCCTCCAAGATTCATGTGTTCAAGATCAAGACTGTGGCAGGCTACGGTCTAGTCTCTCTGCTTCCAGAGAGTCTCTCTGCTTCCACCTTGAATGCTGCATCCTTTGGTGGGAAGGAACACGCCTCAGAGAAGAGCAGAAAAGAAGGAGAACCCACTCTCATGGGTTCCCTTTTCATAATGGCATTAATCCATTTATGAGGGTGGAGCCCTCATGATCTAAGAGCCTTTCATTACGCCCCCGTGCTGTTGCATGGACGTTAAGTTCCCAACACATGAATCCTGGAGGGGAAAAAGCTTTCAAACCATAGGAAACATGTTCGTAGTTTGTTACAATACTACAAATATCTATTTTGCCTTACAAGGGGCCAAAAGTTTAGGCATATCTATTATCAGGGTTGCCAATTTTGTGATAACCTCAGATAAGCAATTATAGGAATTATCATACAAAATACAGATTTCAAGTAAAACATAACTCATTGTGGCATTGGCATAGTTGTCGTAGAAATCAGTTGTCAGTACTGGTGTTCTAATAAATATTAAACTCAGAAATAGCATATCTACTTCTGTTCAACCTAGAGTTATCTTCATTTAAAAAGATTGTATAAATAAAAGAGCTTTAAAGGTCTTTAAAAATCTTTCAGTTCGAAGAAAATATATAACTGTGTTCTAAAAGCAATTTGGTCTTAAAATTAAATTTTAAAAGTTTTGGTATCAAAATTTAGTCATCTGCTTCGGGTAAACCAGACATAGGGCAAATTTTATTTAAAATACATCCTACAACAATTGTCAGGTGTAAGCCTGTAATTCACATCTGGTCCTATGCCCCTATACCTAGACATAAGTCATTTTCTATGTTTTATATTCCTTATTCAAGACATTCATAGTTTAATGTAAGATAACATAAACTGATGTAAAATTTAAAATTAAAAGTATTCGGTTAGGCGCGGTGGCTCACGCCTGTAATCCCAGCACTTTGGGAGGCCGAGGGTGGCAGATCACCTGAGGTCGGGAGTTTGAGACCAGCCTGACCAACATGGAGAAACCCCATCTCTACTAAAAATACAAAATTAGCCAGGCATGGTGCTGCATGCCTGTAATCCCAGCTACTCAGGAGGCTGAGGCAGGAGAATCACTTGAACCCTGGAGGTGAAGGTTGCAGTGAACTGCGATCATGCCACTGCACTCCAGCCTGGGCAACAAGAGCAAAACTCCATCTCAAAAAAAAAAAGGATTCATGTCACAGTGAATTTGAAAAATAACAAAATTCTGGCATTCAGAAAGATAAGACAGAAATGTTTCAAAGTAAATATTTTTATAGAAAATATTTTTTGCATAGAGTTCCTGTACAATGATGTAATTAGTTATGGAATAGAGGTTTCATAACCTTCTATTATATAGCAAAGGACAAAAACATCCTTATATATTTCAGCTTGCTTCTTATAAAATAAGGGGTCAGACTAAAGGTATAGTTATTTTCAGAAAGAACATGTGTTCTTTCCTCACAAATATGCCGTTTTTGATGTTTTCCTGTCTCAGGTAATGGTATCACCGTCTTCACAATTATTTATAGATCCGACATTGAAGAGATTATGTCTGGAGCAGCCCTCTGAATATCCCTCCGCATATAGTCAGCTGTAAAATTTATAGATTTATAACCAGAAACTTATCATTCGTGCCCTTTCTGTCTGAAATAGTCTCACTCTGGAAAATCTTTATGTAATAAATACCACCCAGAAATTGAACATATAAGTCTAACTCAGAGAATAGAGAATAAGCCTAGCAGCTTAGCAGCCTGAAGGAAGATGAAAGCAAAAAGAAGACAGTGATAAAGACAATGTACTTCATACCAAGACGGCATGTTGCATAGACAGAGATACAAACACAGCACTCTTCTCAGACTAGATTGTAATGGATACCAGAAAACAACAATGTACTCTTAGGATATTAATCAGCAGTGAAGAAATTCACACAAAATAGAATTACCTACAACAAAATTAAAGTTATATGTATTTGTTTATAAATGCAACACTATGTATAGAAATATACAAATTCCCAACAAATGTAAAGTAAATTTAAGAACTAAAGGCAATATGCTTTCATGTACATCTAGGTAGAAAGGTGTCCTTCAGAAACAAAGAAGTTAATTTTGCATCGTTTCCTCATAATTTGCATATATATTTTATAATTATTTTTAAAACATAAAAAACAGTTATGAGCAGCAGCTTTCAAATGAACATTGATTTAAACGTGAAGATTCTCTGGAACATTATGTAAATTCTACACTATAAAAGACAACTTAATATTTTTAAGAAGAAAAAAATGAGAAGAAACATATAGTGTTTTTCTGAGGCCACTACTTATTTTGCTATATTTAAACTACATATTGAAATTATCATCTTTGTTCTAGGAAATAAAGGACAATAAGGTGAATTATGTAAGTATTGGGAACTCTAAATCTTTGTGATATTTGCCATAGCAATTTGAGAAAAGTATCATAAAACAATTGTATTGATAAACTTATTTTAAATAATACTTTGAACTAAGGCCTCCTTGAGTGATAAGGGGTCATTTGGTTGTATATTCTGTTTGAAGTCTAGCAGGTTCTTGTTAACAGGAGCCCACAGCACAATATTTAAAATATAACTATTCATACATTCATGCATATATTAAACCAAGAGTAGTACTTAGTTTGAGAAACAGGAAAAAGGAGTTGTTTTGTTTTATTGTACACACACTCATTTATTTTCTTGAAATTGTAAAATTGGTAGACATCATACAATGGCATACCCTGTGCACAGAAATGTGACTGTTTTGGAGTGTCAGGAACCTTTAGTTGTGAACTGTAATAGTGGGGAGAGCTGACAACTTGACAAACTGTTACTGAAACTACCGAGTTGTTATATATGTCAGCATGCCTTCTTTATCATCCTGCTCTTCACTTTCTCTTTGTCAAAGCAAACTCTATGTCTCCATTGAAAAAGTTGCTTTACTAGAGTTCAAAAAATCGTTTAAAGACTAACTTCATTTGTCATTGACCACTCCATTTCCTCCAAATATGGCCTAAACTCCATGTAACATATTTATTTAGTAAAATGGAGCTACCTGGACACTAATTTGATATGCATTCATATTTGTATTAAACTCACAATCTCTATTTGAATGCAAAAATAATTAGAAAAGTGATTCTAAAGAGAAAAATCAGTCACTCTGTATTCTGGATTCTTCAGAGAAATTTCTATATTTTTGTTAACATTTATTATCAACCTTAGTGGCAAATTGAACCACTTGGGAGGATTTTTAAATCCTCATGTCCAAGTCACACTTTAGGCATTAGTATTTTGTAAAGCCTTCTATCTGCTGTCTTAGACATTACAATGCTAATGTGTATAGATTTTGTTGGAGGTTAATGTATGGAATAATTTTAAATGGTGGAAAAAATACCAATATCTATATTTCAGAATTTACTTTAAAATATGTAAGTTACACAGAAATCTTGCATAAAAATGAATAATGATTAAGTGACTATCAGAACATTTACTACTGTATTCTAGATATGAAGCTCTTGGTGAAATTTATTATTTTGAATTAATTGGTTAAATGTTTAATCTGAATGTCAACAAAAATCTATATACATTTGTCAAATAAAATAAATTCTAAGTAACTTGAATGAAAGGGAAAATTACTTGTTTGCTTCCTTTCTGGTACATTAAAATATGAGGTTTGTTATAGTTCCTGACATAAGATAGGGTAATTTTTGACAAAGTTTGGAAATATGTTCTTTTCACTGAAAGCTCCAAATTAATTGAAATTTTCTGCTTAGGCATTTAATAAAAAGCACACAATTTCTCAAATCCAAAAAAAAAAATCAAAAAGTAATATTTTTTTACCACATTTAATTTTTGATGAAGATATATAGCTGGCTAACACCTTCCTTTTATACAGTCATTTGCTAATGGGACTCATTTAATAAATCATTTCTAGAGTATACACAGAATTGGAGACCTTACCATCACTACTGTTTGTCTGCTTATGAGGAGTGAACAGAAGAAAATCTGTGAGTTTAATTATTGTCCATACAACCTGGTTGATAATTTTTTTCATCAGATCACATCCAAAATGATTAATGTTTCTCTGTTTTCATTTGGCCAACTATGAGGTGGGCGAGTAAAAACAGTATCACGAAATAGAAGAATATATGAATATTAATGAACAGTTCATACTTTGTCTACCCCAACACCTTGCATGATAAAGCAAATAATCTCATGATTCAATCTCTAGAGTACCAAGTTTATGGCTGGAGAAAGCAATACTGCAGGGCATATGGGTAAAAAGCATCCGTGGGTAGCTAAGGCAGTACTGCCCAGGGGTGCCTTGTTACAATTATTCAGACTGAAGTCCAGCATATTGTATGTCATATGCTATTTAAACAAGAACAATTTTGGTACAGTTATTAACATACACAATACACAATACTACAGGTAATTATCCTTCAAGTTTCCTGTGAATATTCTATATTGGCAATGTTAAATTCTGTAATTGGAAGGAACATCTGTAATTTAGTTGAAGTAAAAAGAAAGTGTTTTTTTATTTTTTAATTTATTCTAAATTACCTCTCCATTGTCAAACAACTAGAAAGGTTGTATGATGAAACAATTTTTTTTTTTTTTTTGAGACGGAGTCTCGCTCTGTTGCCCAGGCTGGAGTGCAATGGCATGATCTCAGCTCACTGCAAGCTCCGCTTCCTGGGTTCTCGCCATTCTCCTGCCTCAGCCTCCCGAGTAGCTGGGACTACAGGTGCCTGCCACCACGCCTGGCTAACTTTTTAATATTTTTAATAGAGATGGGGTTTCACTGTGTTAGCCAGGATGGTCTTGATCTCCTGAACTTGTGATCCGCCCATCTCGGCCTCCCAAAGTGCTGGGATTACAGGCATGAGCCACCGCGCCCGGCCTGAAAATTCTTTTCTTTAAGAATGTTGATTATTGGCCCGCACTCTGTTCTGGCTTGTAGGTTTTCCGCAAAGAGATCTGCTATTAGTCTGATGGACTTCCGTTGGTGGGTAACCCAACCTTTCTCTCTGGCTGCCCTTAACATTTTTTGTTCATTTCAACCTTGGTAAATCTGACAATTATGTGTCTTCAGGTTGTTGTTCTCAAGGAGTATCTTTGTGGTGTTCCTGTATTTCCCAAATTTGAATGTTGGCCTGTCTTGCTAGGTTGGGAAAGTTCTCCTGGATAATATCCTGAAGTGTGTTTTCCAACTTGGTTCCATTCTGCCCATCAGTTTCAGGTACACCAATCAAATGTAGATTTAGTCTTTTCACATAGTCGCATATTTCTTGGGGCCTTTTCATTCTTTTTTCTCTAATCTTGTCTTCACACTATTTCATTAAGTTGATCTTCAATTTCTGATATCCTTTCTTCTCCCACTTGATTGATTTGGCTATTGATATTTGTGTGTGCTTCATGAAGTTCTCGTGCTGTGTTTTTCAGCTCCATCAGGTCATTTATGCTCTTCTCTAAACTGGTTATTCTAGTTGGCAATTCCTCTAACCTTTTTTCAAGGTTCTTAGCTTCCTTGCATTGGTTTAGAACATGCTCCTTTGGCTTGGAGAAGTTTGTTATTACTCACCTTCTGAAGCCTGCTTCTGTCAATTCTTCAAACTCATTTTCCATCCAGTTTTGTTTCCTTGCTGGCAAGGAGTGGTGATCCTCGGGAAGAGAAGAGGCATTCTAGTTTTTGGAATTTTCAGCCTTTTTGTGTTGTTTTTTCCTCATCTTCGTGGGTTTATCTACCTTTGGTCTTTGATGTTGGTAACCTTCGGATGGGGTTTCGGTTTGGATGTCCTTTTCATTTGTGTTGATGCTATTCCTTTCTGTTTGTTAGTTTTCCTTCTAATAGTAAGGCCTCTCTGCTGCAGGCCTGCTGGAGTTTTCTAGAGGTCAACTCCAGGTCCTCTTTGCCTGGGTATCACCAGCAAAGGCTGTAGAACAGCAAAGACTGTTACCTGTTCCTTTTTCTGGAAGCTTCATCCCAGAGGGGCACCCGCCAGATGCCAGCTGGAGCTTTCCTGTGTGACACGTCTCTTGACTCCTGCTGGGAGCTGTCTCCCCATCAGGAGGCATGGGGGTCCCTTAAGGAGGCAGTCTGTCCCTTAGCAGAGCTCAAGCACTGTGCTGGGAGATCTGCTCTCTTCAGAACTAGCAGACAGGAATGTTTAAGTCTGCTGAAGCTGTGCTCACAGCCGCCCCTTCCCCCAGGCGCTCTGTCCCAGGAAGATGGGAGTTTTATCTACAAGCCCCTAACTTGGGCTGTTGCCTTTCTTTTAGACGTGCCCTGACCAGAGAGGAGGAATCTAGAGAGGCAGTCTAGCTACAGCAGCTTTGCCGAGCTGCGGTGAACTCCACCCAGTTCAGATATCCTAGTGGCTTTGTTTATACTGTCAGGAGAAAACCACCTACTCAAGCCTCAGTCATGGTCGACGCCCCTCCCCCCACCAAGCTCTAGCATCCCAGTTCAAGTTCAGTGTACTGTGCTGGCAGTAAGAATTTCAAGCCAGTGGATCTTAGCTTGCTGGCCTTCACGGTGGTGGGATCATCTGAACTAGACCACTTGGCTCCCTGGCTTCAACCCCCTTTCCACAGGAGTGAATGGTTCTGTCTCACCAGTGTTCCAGGTGCCACTGGGCTACAAGACAAACAAACAAAGCAAACAAAAACCTCCTACAGCTAGCTCAGTGTCTGCCCAAAAGGCCACCCAGTTTTGTGTTTTAAACCGATGGCCCCGGTGATCTAGGCACGCGAGGGAATTTCCTGTTCTGCGGGTTGCAAAGACCATGGTAAAGCGTAGTATCTGGGCCGGATGGAGCCGTCTCTCACAGCACAGTCCCTCATGGCTTTCCTTGGCTAGGGGAGGGAGTTCCATGACACCTTGCGCTTCTCAGGTGAGGTGATGCCCCACCCTGCTTCTGCTCACGCGCCATGGGCTGTACCCACTGTCTAACCAGTCCCAGTGAGATGAACCCTGTACCTCAGTTGGAAATGCAGAAATCACCCGGCTTCTGTGTTGTTCTCGCTGGGAGATGCAGACCAGAGCTGTTCCTATTCGGCCATCTTGCCTGGGGAATCTTAAATGAAATATTTTAAACAACTTCAGCAAGTAAAATTTTGGCTCCCCAAAGTATTAAATATAATTCAATTTTGAATATAATTGAATAAAAATATAATCTGTCTTATTCACAAAATAAATTCCTTATGTCTACTCTCCTTGTAAATACATGCATACATATACACACACACACATATGTATCCGCATACTACACACACACTAATCCTATACATTCTAATACAAATGTCTGATACTATAATATATACTTACGTATATTAGTTTAATGAAAGTTATTTGCATTTGGGAGATGATGATATTTTATAGTCATGATTCAATTTATTATTTTTTACTCTCTGTTTTAAAAAATCCCAATATTTCTGAATGAATGTAAATTTATTTTAGTATTTATAAAGTTAATTTTGGCTTCATTAAATCTGAGATAGACACTTTCTTGTGAAATACAATAAAATGCATACAATGAAATGAGAGTTATTAGGACTTATAGTTGCATTATTATAAATTCTGCTTATTTTCCTAGCTTGCTTGTGCAAATTCATAAGAACATTGAACTTAGAAATGGCAGCTATTTGAATCAAGCCCATTTGAAATGTCATTACTAATCTGTCTCTGCACCAGTCTTCATCAAGGGTGACCTTTCTGATTGCCTATTACAGCTTGACATAAATGCACTGCAACCACCCCAGTGCTATAATCGACCTTTAGCTACAGTATAGTCATGATCCCTTTTAGTGATCTAATAATTCAGTGGCACAAATATAATTCACTTATTTAAATAATTATTGCTGACACCTTGTATTGTGTGTATCACTAAAGCAGAATGAACAAGAATAGATGGTGAGTCTTATATTTCATCTAGATTATATCATTGAACTATAATCTTCTATTGCATTCTTCTTTTTATATAAATTACATTCATTTTTTAATTTGTGCATGTGAGAAAAAAATGGAGAGACATTTAAATGTCTATATCTTTTCCCAAGGGGTGTGTGTGTGTGTGTGTGTGTGTGTGTGTGTGTGTGTGATGGGGTGCCACTCTGTTGCCCTGGCTGGAGTGTAGTGGCACGATCACAACTTAACTGCAGCCTTCACCTCTTCCCACCTGAGTCCCCCAAGTAGTTAAGACTACAGGAGCATGCCACCATGCCTGGCAATTTTTGTTTGTTTTGGTAGTGAGGGGTTTCCCCACTGTGAAGTTAGTTTTTATAGTGAGAAAATACACATAACATGAAATTTACCATGTCTATTTTCAAGCATACCATCCAGTATTATTAAATGCATTAATAATGTTGGGGAGCCATCACCATCCACCATCATTCATTTTCAGAACTGTTTTTTTTTTTTTTCAGATGGAGTCACCCAGGCTGGAGTACAGTGGCACCAATCTTGGCTCACTGAAACCTCTGCCTCCTGGGTTCAAGAATTCTCTTGCCTCAGCCTCCTGAGTAGCTGGGATGACAGGGATGCACCACCACCCTCAGCTATTTTATTTTTTTGTATTTTTAGTAGAGACAGGGTTTCACCATGTTGGCCAAGCTAGTCTTGAACTCCTTACCTCAGGTGATCTGCCTGCCGTGGCCTCCCAAAGTGCTGGGAATGCAGGCGTGAGCCACCCAGCCAGGCCCAGAACTCTTTTTATATTGCAAAACTGAAACGTTCTACTCATTAAACAGTAACTTCCCATTATTTCTTCCCCCAGCTCTGGGGTACCATTCTACTTTCTGTCTCTATGATTTTGACTACTCTGAGTACCTCATATAGGTGAAATAATATAGTATTTCTCTTTTCATGAATGCCTTATTTCACTTAGCATAATGTCTTCAAGATTCATCTATGTTGAAACTTCTTTTTTGAGGCTGAATAATATTCTAATTTCTGTATCTGTATGCATTACACACACACATGTACACACACACAGCCCACATTTTGCTCATCCATTCATCTGTTGATAGACATTTGGGTTGTGTCCATGTTTTAGCTACTTATGCTGCTGCTATGAACAGAGGTGTGCAACTAACTCTTTAAGAGGCCACTTTCATTTGTGTGTGTGTGTATTTACCCAAAAATTGAATTCCTGGATTATATGAAAATTTTATTTTTAACTTTTTGAAGATCTGCCATACTGTTTTGCCTAGTGGTTATATTATTTTACATTCCCACCAACAATGCAGAACGCTTTTAATTATTCCACACCCTTAACAACACATGCTGTTTTCTCGATTTTTGATAGTAACCATGCTAATGGGTGTGAGGTGATCTCTCATTGTAGTTTTGATTTGCATTTGTCTAATGATTAATGATATAAAATATCTTTTTATGTGCTGTTGGCCATTTGTACATATCTTCTCTGAAGAAACATCTAAGTTCTTTGCCCATTTTTGAATTTGGTTGTTTGGTGTTTTGTTGCTGACTTTTAGGAGTTTTCTGTATATTGGTCCTTTATCAGATATATGATTTGCACATTTGTTTTCATTCTACAGTTCACCTTATTAGCTTTACTTCACTCATTTTATTAAATCTAAAGAAATATTTAATTATAATATATAGTATATTTCCTGTCCAAATAACATATAATGCTTTATATATATATACACGCATATATATATGGTGTATATATATGGTGTGTGTATATATTGTATATAAATATATATATATGGTTTATGTTTGCTCTTACTGGAGTTTTTTGGGTTTTTTTTAATTCCTTTCTCTTAGCTAATAGGAGATGTTAATTGGAAAATAGACTCAATATTAAAAGAAAGGCATGGAGAGTGGTAAAGTTTCCTAGGATAGGCTTTATTTATAAAACAAAATACAAATAAACATACAAAAATAATAAATTAGTTGTTTTATGACAAATGAGAAAAAGTTTGACCTTGCACGCAGTGACATAACGCAATGTTGACCTAATCCCAGTGAGATCATCTGAGGATAGAAAAAATGTATTGTAAGAATCCTGTTTATATCTGCTAAGCTTTGCTTAATGTATGCTTTTCAGTTTATACTTTTATAGTTTACAGTTTTAGACAGTTTATAGTGTTGTTTGTGAAAGTATTTGTCATTCAACAAGTATGAAGTGAATTTAACTATTAAGATAATATCTAAGATAAGACTTAATCTAAGTAATGTTAGAGTTAATATGAGTTAATATAAGAGTTAATATAATATAATATTAGAGTTAAGATAAGACTTAATCTAAGTCTTATCTTCCTAAAACCAAGGTTATTGTTTTGTAGTGTGTGGTATATCAGTTTTATATGGTTTAGCATAAAATGATTTCATTTATATCACATAACACTCAAGTAGTAAGTGCCTGATAAATTAATGTGAATTTGTTGATATGAGAAAAATATAGATACCTCCAGCAAAATTTTGATGTGTATTTTTTTATGAATGGACATTTAACAACATGCAATAGAGCTACCTTTCTCTATTAATTTTTCTTACCTATTAGATAATTTTAAGATATATTAGGGCAACTTACTTTAAAGTAGAAAATAGATTCTTATGTTGCCCTATATTAAGCAGTGAGAGCTGAACTATCACAAAGGTTTGTTTTTGTTCTGTTTTTTGTTTGTTTGTTTGTTTTTGAGATTGAGTCTCACTCTGTCACCCAGGCTGGAGTGCAGTGGCATGATCTCTGTTCACTGCAGCCTCTGCCTCATGAGTTCTAGCGATTCTGCTGCCTCAGCCTGCCTTGTAGCCGGGAATTACAGGTGCGCACGACCACCACCGGCTAATTTTTATATTTTTTGTAGAGATGGAATTTCACCATGGTGGCCAGGCTAGTCTAAAACTCCTGACTTAAGGTGGTCCATCCACCTTAGCCTCCCAAAGTGCGGGGATTACAGATGTGTGCCACCACATTGGTCTACAACTATTAGTAAGTTTTGCTGTTTTCATTTTATCATCTCACATTTGTTTCTTAGCAAGTATTGTCATAAATAATACTAGCCATATTAAAGTTTCTAGTTAAAGCTGCATTTTACTTATGAAACATATATTAATTATATAAGATTCTTCTTAGTTATTAACACTGAAATATAAAACAAAACAGGAAAATATCTTATGTTTTTATGTAGCGTGAGGCATCAATAGTGTTTATTACAGGTTTACCTATTACAGTTTACTTATTACAGATTTTAATCAAATGTTAGTGATGTCCTACATAGAAAAATCTTCTGGACTATTTTCATAGCAGAGAGGAAACTGCTATTTTCATAGCAGAGAGGAAACTTTAGCTTTAGCTTTCATCTTAGCCAGTTAGTGCACTAATTCTGCTACGTATAGCTGCTAATTTCTACTACAGGTATAATTGACTAATTTCCCTCTTCAGTTGTGTTTGCAGATGACACTGCTTTTCAGGAAAGCTAGTCCACCCAAAGTCCCTCAGTGCTACAGAAAAATAAATAGTAACAACTATTTATTTAATAGTACAACAAACAAATTGGAGCATCAATCAAAGAATTCTTCACACTGCCCTTATAAAATGCAGATAATAACACCTCAGGCACAGGACTATTTTTAAGATCAAGTAAGATGATAGCTGTAAGTTTAAAACAGAATATGAACATAATTTTATATTCCTTTGCTGGAGAATGCTTCAGTATAATCTTATGGAAACCGTGGCAAGGAGCGAGGTGAGAGGCTAGGAACAGAAAGAGACAAAAGATCTAGTTATATTCAAAGATGGTATTCAAAATGTTTGGAATGCAAGATGCCTATTACTTTCTTGCTTGATGATCTGGAGCTTCTTTTCACCACTCACCCATCTCCAGAATAATACTATTGAAAGAGATTATCTAGAGGGTCTTCCAGATACTCTTGGGAGTAATATTAGTAAATACCTCTTAAAGCATCAAGATAAGATGACAGAGGTGATCCTCAGGTGCCTGGAAATATGTAGTGGGATGGAGAAATGCCTCTCTTTCAATGACAGCCCTAGCATATCCAAACAAGCTAGGTGAAAATATATATGAATATATTATGTACTTGTATTTTAAAATTAATAACAAACTACAAAGACATTTCCCCATTCTATTTGGAAAAATAATAGTTCATTGTTTAAGAAAAGAAAATGTAATTGCAGTGCCGATTCTGGAAACACAACTTTCTTTAATCTTTTAATAACGTCTATTTGTCTGATGAAAGACTGCTCACATAATTCAATGTAACCACAATTTTAGGCATTTTAGATACACATACATGACATCTGGTTGCCAGGTAAATGCCCATGAAATCAGTCTTCCATGCCTTCTTTAAACCATTTATGCAAGTTATTACCTTATAAAACTATAATTTTTATGTTCACCCGTGTTCTAAATAAAATACAATCACTCCCTGAAGAACTGTAAATTCTCAATTAAAACAGTCTGTGTCTGATATTAAAACTAAAAACCAGACATACAAATAAATATTTTTTGTTTATCCTCTCTTTTGAAAGATATGCTTTTCTATGTCAGCTATATATAACATTTTGAAAAAAAAATGGAAAAAAATCAGTAAGCATTTCTGAAAAGTAGCAATAAGAGAATGGCCCTGAATATGAAAATGTACTATTTAAAAACTCAGAGATGCACATAAGTAGTAAATAGGTGGTTACCAGAAGCTGGGAAAGAGGAGAGGAAGGATGGGGAAATATTGGTCAAATATATAGCTACAGTTAAAGAGGAATACATCCAATATATCAATTGTATGCCATGGTGAATTGTATTTTTGAATAATGCAAAGGAAGTGGATGTTAAGCATTCTCACCACAACAAATAAAAAATATATGAGGTAATGCATTTTTTAATTAGCTAGATGTAACCATTCCAAACATCATGTTGTATACAATAAATATATACAATTTTTTCTGTCAATTTAAAACAAAAGTTCTGGGTCTACTTGATCCATAATGTTAAAGTACTTTCTTTATGAAACACTATTAAAATCTGAGAGTCTGAAGCCTAGCTCTACAGGCTTATAAGATTTATTATAAGAAGATATATATGAAGAGTGCTTAAAAATGTGTCTGGCATTTAGTGAATGATATGTAATATTTAGCAATTACCACACCCACTTACCAATGATTGTGAGTCAACGTTGCTTTACATTAGTATATTCGGTTTTAGAAGGCTGCATGGAATAATGTTTTTCATAATGTAGGTCATAACTGTTAGTGAGTTATAAAGGCAATTTAGTGAGTTGCAGCTTTCACTTTTATATTGCATGTTCTCACTCATATGTGGGAGCTAAAAAACGTGATCTCATGGAGACACAGAAAAGACTACTGGATGCCAGAGGTTGGAAAGGGTAAGAGGAAGGGAGAGATAAAGAGAAGTTAGTTAAAAGATACAATTTACAGATAAATAGAAAGCATAAGTTCTAGTATGTGATAGCACAGTAGCATGAATATAGTTAATAATTTATTATATATTTCAAAATAGCTAGAAGGGAAGATCTGAAAATGTTACTAAAATTAGGACATAAATGTGTGAGGTGATGGATATTCCAGATACCCCAATTTGATCATTACCCATAGTATGCATGTATCAAAATATTACATGTACTAAATATGTACAATTACTATGAATGTATTATGGATATATACATGTGCATATACATGAAATAGATGTTAACTTAGTAGAATAAAAAATAATGCATGCTGTGTTAGAAAAGTACAGGTATTGCTTTTCATGCATGACAGATATATGAATAGCAGTGTAAAATTTTTTTCATACTATGTTTAAATATGACTAAAATAAAAATATAAAAATCTTATCTAATCATTTAACATAAGACATGTTTGCTTTTTTTTCTGAAAATGTGTTCTTAAAGTGAAAACATAATTTATTTTGCAGAGAACTTTTACTGATTAATAATATATTGTAAACGTCAAGAAAGAAAAAAATGGAAGATATCCTTTACATATATCATTACTGATTGTTTTATTATCTTATAATAGAGTACAATAACCATCTTCAACAGGTCTAAAATAAGTATTGAGAGAGGATAACAGTGAGAATTCTGGTAATTCATAGAAAAACTTTGTGTTAATGCTATCTTATTTTCATTTAAAAACAATTTTATTGTTAACATTTAAGTTTTAAAGAGATAGCCTTCAGTTTTTTTTCAAGGTCAAATTGATTTCTAGTAGTGAGATATTTTCTTCTCAATTGTCCCCTGTATATTGGATTTTTGCTCTCTAGGATTCCATGCAGAAGTTAATAAGAAAAATGTTCTTGGATTAATCTGTATTATAGTGTATGTAATAAAAATTGTAAGCCTAAAACTTCTCTCTATATAATGTTTATTAATTTTATAAAACAGTAAGCCTTGAAATGACCCTATTTATTCCAAATAATTACATGTCCTTAAAAAAACCAGAAAACACAAAACACCATTACTTAAAATAATACAACAAATTTGGCACCCAATCCAAAATTGCCAATTACGCAAACAACAGAAAATTCTGACAAACGTACAGGTAAAAAATACAGCACATCACACATGACAAAAATGATGGAGCTAACAGGAAATTACTTTAAAATAACCATTATAAATGTGGTTCTTCTTATGTTCCAGAAGGTAGGGTACATAGGAACATGTGAAGAAAAGAAAAGGAGGCTGGGTGCAGTGACTTACGCCTGTAATCCCAGCACTTTGGGAGGCTGAGGCAGGCGGATCACAAGGTCAGGAGTTCAAGATCAGCCTGACCAACATGGTGAAACCCCGTCTCTACTAAAAATACAAAAATTAGCCAGGTGTGGTGGTACAAACCTGTAATCTCAGCTACTCTGGAGACTGAGGCAGGAGAATTGCTTGAACCCAGGAGGTGAAGGTTGCAGGGCTGCAGGGAATTGAGATCACACCACTGCACTCCAGCCTGGGCGACAGAGTGAGACTCCATCTCAAAAAAAAAAAAAAAAAAAAAAAACTCGAAGAAAATGCCTCATAATTATAACTACAGTTTTGGGTTTTGCATTGAAGTCTTTAATCCATCTTGAGTTAATTTTTATATGAGGTATAAGGAAGGGGTCCAGTTCCAATTTTCAGCATATAGCTAGCCAGTTTTTCCAGTACCATTTATTAAATAGGGAATCTTTTCCCCATTGCTTGTTTTTCTCAGGTTTGTCGAGAAAGGTTATAGGTGTGTGGTCTTACTCCTGAGATCTTTATTCCATTCAATTAGTCTGTGTATCTATTTTTGTACCAGTACCATGCTGTTTTGGTTATTGTAACCTTGTAGTATAGTTTGAATTCAGATAGCATGATGTCTCCAGCTTTGTTCTTTTTGCTTAGAATTGTCTTGTCTATACAGGCTGTTTTTTGGTTCAGAACATTGGCACGGGAAAAGATTTTATGACAAAAATGTCAAAAGCAATTGCAACAAAAACAAAATTGACAAACATACAGGTAAAAATATAGCACATTAAACTGAAGAGCTTAATTAAACTAGAGTTTCTGCACAGCAAAAGAAATTATCATCAGAGTGAACAAATCACCTACAGAATGGGAGAAAATTTTTGCAACCTATCAATCTGAAAAAGGTCTAATATCCAGAATCCACAACTTAAACAAATTTACTTAAACAAATTTACTTAAACAAATTTACAAGAAAGAAACAAACAACCCCATTAAAAAGTGAGTAAAGGACGTAGACAGACATTTCTCAAAATAAGACATTTATGCAGCCATCAAACATGAAAAATAAGTGACCATCACTGATCATTAGAGAAATGCAAATCAAAAGCACAATGAGATACCATCTCACACAAGTCAGAATGGCGAATATTAGAACGTCAAAAAGCAACAGATGCTGGTGAGGCTGTCGAGAAATAGAATGCTTTTATACTGTTGGTGGGAATGTAAATTAGTTCAACCACTGTGGAAGACAGTATGATGATTCCTCAAAGACCTAGAACCAGAAACACCCATTTGACCCAGCAGTAGTATTACTGAGTAATGGGATTACCCAAAGGAATATAAATCATTCTATTATAAAGCTACATGCACCTGCATGTTCATTGCAGTGCTATTTACAATAGCAAAGACATGGAATCAACCCAAATGCCCCATCAATGATAGATTGGATAAAGAAAATGTGGTACGTATACACCATGAAATACTATGCAGCCTTAAAAAGGAATAAGATTATGTGTTTTTCATGAACAGGGATGGAGCTGGAAGCTATTCTCCTCAGCAAACGGATGCAGGAACAGAAAACCAAACACCACATGTTTTAACTTATAAGTGGGAACTGAACAATGAGAACACAGTGACACAGGCAGGAAAACAACACATGCTGGGGCCTGGCGGAGGGTGGAGTTGGGGAAGGGAGAGCATCAGGATAAATGGCTAATGCACGCAGGGCTTAATGCCTAGGTGATGTATTGATGGGTGCAGGAAAACACCATAGCACACATTTACTTATGTAACAAATCTGCGTATCCTGCACATGTATCCCAAAATTTAAAATAAAACTAAATTAAAATTTAAAAACAGCTACAGCATCTGGAATGGAAATGACACTAGATGCAAAAAATAGTAGATAACATGCTACAGATAAAGACTGCTGACCTTGAGCATATGATAATAAAAGTTATTCAAAATTAAAGACAGAGAGAAAATACATAGAAACAGAAATCAGTGATCTGTGAGACATTATCAAGCAGTCTAAAATAAGAGGAATTAGAGACTCAGGAAGAGAAATAAGAAGGAAGAGACTAAACATTACTGAAACATGTACTTTTTTTTTCTTTTGCTTAAACAAGAGGCATGACAGTTGTGGAGGGTGAGAAGTCCAAGATTAAAGTACTAGGCATACTGGTTCTTGGTGAGAATTATTTTCTTAGCTAACAGACTGCTTCCTTCTCATTGTATCTTCAAGTGTCAGATAAAGAGAGAAAACTCTGCTTTGTTTCTATAGGGGCACTAATACTATGATGAGAACCCTTCCTCCATGAAGTCATCTAAAACTAATTACAGACATACCTTGGAGATATTACGGGTTCAGCTTCCAATCATTGCAATACAGCAAATATCACAATGACACTAGTAACATAAATTTTTGGTTAATCAATACATGTGAAAGTAACATTTACATAATATTGTAGTCTATTATATGTAATAGAATTATGTCTAAAAAAGCAATGTATGTACTTCAATTAAAAATACTTTATTGCTAATAAAGGGTAACAAACATCTGAGGCTTCAGTAGTTCTAACCTTTCTGCTGGTGGAGAGTCTTGCCTCCATGTTGATGGCTGCAGACCGATCAGGGTGGTGGTTGCTGAATAAAGTTTATTGTATCGACTGACTCTTCCTCTGAAGCATGCCATGCTATTTGGTAGCATTTTACCAAACTTTTTCAAAATTGGATTACAGAACTTTTTCAAAATTGGATTCAATCCTCTAAAATTTTGTCACTGTTTTAACAACTATTTCTGTGATATTATAATCTTTTGTGGTCATGTTAACAATGTTTTCAGCATCTTCATCAGGAGTGGTTTCCATATTCAGAAACCACTTTCTTTGTTCATCCATAAGAAGCAACTCCTTATCCATTTACATTTTATTCATGAGATTGCAGCAATTCAATTACATTTTCGGCTCCTCTTCGAATTCTAGTTCTCTTGCTATTTCTGTCATATCTGCAGTTCCCCCACTGACGTCTTAAACCACTCCAAGTCATCCATGAGAGTTAAAATCCTGCCAAATTCCTTTCAGTGTTGATATTTTGACCTTCTTCTATGAATTACAAATGTTCTTAATGGCATCTAGATGGTGAATTCTTTCCAGAAGGTTTCAATTTACCTTTTCCATGTCCATCAGAGGAATTACTATCTATGGCAGCTATAGCCTTATAAAATGTATTTCTAAATAATAAGACTTGAAAGTTGAAATTACTCCTTGCTCCATGGACTGCAGAATTGATATTGAGTTTGCAGGCATAAAAACAATATTGATCTTTTTGTACACCTACGTCAGAACTCTTGGGTGATTTTTAATTAGGAGTAATAGGTGCATTTTTAATTAGGAGTAATACTTTGAAATGAATCTTATTTTCTGAGCAGTAGTTCTCAATAATAGACTGAAAACATTCAGTAAATCATGCTGTAAACAGATGTACAGTCATGCAGGCTTTTCAGTTCCATTTAGAGAGCACAAGCAGAGTAGATTTAGCATAATTCTTAAGGGACTTAAATTTTCAGAATGGCCAATGAGCATTGATTTCAACTTGATGTCAGCAGTTTGAGTTAATCCCTAAAAAAGGGTCGGTCTGTCTTTTGAAGCTTTGAAGCTAGGCATTGGCTTCACTTTTCTAGGGATGAAAGTCCTAGATGGCATCTTCTTCCAATAGAAGGTTATTTCACCTGGTTTGAGATTTTATTCTTTAGTGTAGACCCATTAACCAATTATCTTAGCTGATTCTTCTGAATAATTTGCTGCAGCTTCCACATCAGCATTTGCTGCTTCACGTTGCACTTTTATGTTATAGAGATGGATTCTTTCCTTAAACCTCATGAAGTAAACTCTGCCACCTTCAAGTTTTTCTTCTGTGATGTTCTTACTCCTGTCAGCCTTTATAGAATTAAAGAGAGTTAGGGCCTTGATCTAGATGAGGATTTGGTTTACAAGAATGTTGTGGATGATTTTGTCTTTGATCCAGCATGAAAGGCTTATCATTCTCTTATCCATGCATTCAAAGAAGTAACACTTATAATTTTTTTAAATTTTTATTTTATTTATTTATTTGTTTATTTGTTTATTTATTTATTTGAGATGGAGTCTCACTCTATGGCCTGGCTGGAGTGCAGTGGCGCAAGCTCAGCTCACTGCACCCTCCGCCTCCCGGGTTCAAGCGATTCTCCTGCCTCAGCCTACAGAGTAGCTGGGACTACAGACACATGCCACCATGCCCAGCTAATTTTTGTATTTTTAGTAGAGACAGGGTTTCACCATGTTGGCCAGGCTGGTGTCAAACTCCTGACCTCGTGGTCCGCCCACCTTGGCCTCCCAAAGTGCTGGGATTACGAGCGTGAGCCACCATGCCCAGCCAACACTTTTAATTTTCAAAATGGTTTCCTTTGCACTCACAACCTGACCAATATTTTGATGCAAAAGTTCTAGCCATTGACCTACCTTGGCTTGGGGCATGCCTTTTTCACCAAGCCTAATCACTGATGGAGGTTTTGATTTTAAAGTGAGAGCTGTGCAACTCTTTCTTTTAACTGAATCCTTCAAAGTCACTGTAGAGTTATTATTTGTCCTAATTTCAATATTTTTATGTCCCAAGAGATAGGAAGACCCAGGAGAGAAAGAGATATGGTGAATTGTTGATTGATTTTACAATCAAAATACACATAACATTTAGGTATTAGGTTCATCATCTTATTAGGGAGCAGTTTGTAGCAACCCAAAACAAAATGGTAACATCAAAATTCACTTATCACAGACCACCGTAATAGATATAATAATAATTTAAAAGTTTTAAAAAGTAGTAGAATTACCAAAATTGGCAAAGACATAATGTACGTGAGCACATGCTATTGGAAAAATGGCAACAATAGACATGCTTAGTGCAGGATTGCCACAAACCTTCAATTTGTAAAAGACACAAAATCTGTGAAGTGCAATAAAGCAGAGCACAATCAAATGAGGTAGGCCTGTATATACATCCCAAAGGCCTCATCTTCCAATACCATCCCATTGGAGGTTAGTACTTCAGCATTTAATTTTCAGTGGGCACAATTCAATCCATAAAAATATATTATGTTCAGAATTGTGCTATGAGAATTATTTTAAAGGAATTTCTTCAGACAAAAGGAGAATTACACTGGAAGGATATTTAGATCTTCACCAAAGAGTAAAGAGGGCTGAAAATTGTAAATAGAAATATATTTTACCATTTTTAATGCTTTAAAAATGTGTTTCAGGCATTTCATCACTCTCTTGCTATAAATCCTGCCCCCCTGCACACATGCACACAAACTCTATATCAGGGAATTAAAACACCATTTATCAAGCAAAAGACATACTAATTATATAAATATCTGATTTTTTCACCATGCCAAATTAACTGCTAAGTCTAACTGATGCGTTCTTTCTACATTACTAATATATGTATTTATGGTCATTTATAATGTTTTCTTTATTGTTAATCATTGTGCCTAACTTTCTAAACTCACTTACACTCTCCTTTTTACTTATATTTTGCTCACCTCATACTGACACTTGCTGTTCCTTGGAAACCCTGATATTTCTTTACCTAAAGCTCTTTTCCCCAGCTGCTGGTTGAACACTTCTTCCAGATCTTGCCATAGCTGGCCTCTCCTAGTAATTATCTACTTTCAGTGGAAAGTTTCTTCTGTGACTATCATATCGCTCTAGGCACTGTATATTCCATTTATAACACTTGTTTCTATCTTTACTTGTCTTATTTTACTTATTTATTTGTTTATATTTTATTTTCAGCATTTTCCCTCTAACAGATACAGAGCAACTATCTGGTCTATATTTTTGGTAACTAGAAAAATAGATTGGAAGCATTTGTAATTCCAACAAATAATTGTTGAACAAATATTTTGAATTATCTCAACACTCTTCTTACTGCTTTCTTTGGTTCATTTTTTGTTAAACGTTTGCTTTCTTAACTTGACTCCTGTATTTAATTCTTTTATATTTCAGTTAGATTGACAGTTTTTGAAATTCAAATGTGAGACTATGAATATCTCACTTCTGTGAGTACTCAATTGGGTTGAGTTTACTTTACCTAGAAACCTTGACCCAGGCCAGATGAAAAAGGGTCCATACTTTATGATTCCATTTATATAAGATTCTAGAGATTGCAAACTAACGTCTAGTGATGTAGGACCATCACCAAATTGTAAATATGATGGGGGGATGAAAACAGGTGAAAGGAAAGAATTACAAAAGAGTACAAGAAAACTTTTGGAAGTGATGGATTTGCTCATATTCTTGACTTTAGTGATGACTGCATGGGTGTATTTGTGTCAAAATTTCATCAAATTTATATACTTTAATTATTAAATATAAATTACAGCTCAATAAAGTTGTTTAAAACATCTGAAGGCAACACAGAGTGACCCTAGTAAATAAAAAAAGAAACCTCAACCCAATTCAGTATTGACAGATGTATGTGCATGTACAATCGTTCGCCTTCTATCTACCATTTTACTTCCACAATTTCAGTTACTTGTGGTCAATTGCAGTATCAAAATATTAAATGGAAAATTCTATAAATAGATAATTCACAACTTGTAAATTACCATCTTTCTGAGTAGCGTAATGAAATGTCATACAATCTTGCTCTGTTCCACCTGGAATGTGAATCACTACTCTGTCCTGCTGATCCATACTGTCAGTGCTACCCACCTGTCATCACTTACTAGCTGTCTCAATTAGTAGATCAATTTTCATGGTATTACAGTGCTTGTATTCAAGTCATTTTTGTTGTTCTTAATAATGACCCAAAGTATAAGAGAAGTGATGCTGGCATTTTGGATATGCCAAAGGGAAGCCATAAAGTGCTCCTGTCAAATGAAAAGGTGAACGTTCTCACCTTAGTAAGAAAAAAAGTGTGCATGCTCAGATTGCTAAGATCTATGATAAGAATGAATCTTCTATTTGTGAAATTATGAGGAGTATATTGTTATAACTGTCCTATTTTATTATTTATTGTTGTTAATCTCTTACTGTGCCTGACTTACAAATTAAACTTTATCACAGTTATGTAAGTATAGAAAAATCATAAGTGTTTGTAAGGTTCAGTACAGCAACGATTTCTGGCAACTATTGAGCATCTTGAAATGCATCTGTTGTGGATAAGGGGAGATGACTGCACAAAAATACACACACTCTCTCTCTCTCTCAAACAAAAACAATATTTTGGATTGTCACCTTGCCTCAGCTTCCAACTTACATGTAGCTTCATAGGAAAACCTTCCTTAATCCTTCCCTCACCTTGTCTCCTTCTTTAGACTGTAGGATGTGCTTCTTTATGTTCTTACATGGGGCACTTTGCTGTATTTTCTTGTAACATAAAACACTGTGGTTTGATACTGCAACAGAATTGTAAACTGCTTGAGAGGTCTTTAAAATTTATTTCCTTTCTCCTTTTACAATGACCCTCAAGGCTCAGATGAAAGTCCGGTACCCCATCCATTGTGCCAAAGGGCTGCCAAGTACTTGTTTGTTCTTTTTAATTTCTTGTACTTTGCATGTAGTAAACAATCCATGCATATTTAATCTAATAATGTGCCCTACAATCCTCTTTTCTTGTCAGTATTCTTGATTACATGAAAACTGTTTCAGTGAGACCCAGGTGATGCCTTCCAAGGATAAATTATATCTTCCTATCCTTGCCTTCATTGATGCAATTCCCTTGATATGGTGCATCCCTCTTCATCCTCTCAGAGTTTGGGCACTTGGAAAAACAAATAAACAAACACAAAAAACTTTCAAGAGTAAAATTTGATTCCTCTATTCTGTAATCATTGTGTCACTGATGTATAGTGAAATTCTTTAAGTATAGCATATTTATATAATTGACTACATTGCATTAGAATTAATTTTTATTTGAATTTTTGTTAGTTAATGAACATATTTAAGGATCATATAGCTCATGTTTAGCCTAAGCAATATCATTCACTCTTTTCAATGAATATTATCCAGTGTATTAGCTATGTAAAAAGGATTACTGTTAATAAATGATTCAAACATGTTTTCCTAATTGTGTATAATAGCATTGCCTGCGGTCCCTTTTAAAAGCAGATTCCTGGAAAAACTTGAAACTGACATCAAAATCTTCACAGGAATCTATATTTCCAACAATTACTCCAAGTGAGTTACAATAAGAGACATTACGCAATTGGATTATTTTATTCCCTGTTATTGACAGCATAAAATATATACATTTGAATAATCAACACAAAATTCTATTATATATATTTTTAATTTTCATGGGTACATATTAGGTCTATGCATTTATAAGTTACATGAAATATTTTGATACAGGCATACAATAGGTCATAATCAAAACAGAATAAATGAAATATTCATCACCTCAAGCATTTATTATTTCTTCGTGTTACAAACATATATTTTTTAGCTATTTTTAAATGCACAATAAATTATTGTTGGCTGTACTCTGTTGTGCTATCAAATACTAGATCTTTTTTATCCTATATATTTTTGTACACATTATGTATCCCCACTTTTCCCTCTCACTACTGTTACCCTTCCCAGCCTCTCTATCATTGTACTCTCTATCACTACAAGTTCAACTGTGAAATTTTTTTGTTTGTTTGTTTCTGAGGCAGAGTCTCACTCTGTAGCCCAGGCTGGAGTGCAGTGTCACAATCTCGCCTCACTGAAAGCTCCGCAGGTTCACGCCATTCTCCTGCCTCAGTCTCCCAAGTAGTTGGGACTACAGGTGCCCACCACCATGCCCGGCTAATTTTTTTGTACTTTTTTTTAGTAAAGATGGGTTTTCACCCTGTTAGCCAGAATGGTCTCGATCTCCTGACCTCATGATCCACCTGCCTTGGCCTCCCAAAGTGCTGGGATTACAGACGTGAGCCACCACGCCCGGTCCAACTGTGCAAATGTTTAACTCCCACAGTGAGAACATGGGAAGTTGTAATTCTGTTGCTGGATGATTTCACATAAAATAATATTCCCAAGTTCCATCCATGTTGTTGTAAAAGACAGGATCTCATTTTTTTTAATGACTGAATAGTACTCCACTGTATATATGTACCATAATTTCTTTATCCATTAGTCTGTTGTTGGACACTTAGTGTGTTAGTCTGTTCTCATGATGCTACTAAAGACATACCCAAGTCTGGGTAATTTATAAAGGAAAGAGATTTAATGGACTCACAGTTCCACATGGCTGGTGAGGCCTCAAAATCATGGCTGATGGCAGATGAGGAGCAAAGTGACATCTTACATGGCGGCAGGCAAGAGAGATGCAGGGCAACTCCCCTTTATAAAGCCATCAGATCTCACAAGACACTCACTATCATGAGAACAGTATTGTAAAGACCTGCCCCCATGATTCAATTACCTCCAACAAGGTCCCTCTCATGACACCTGGGAATCATGGGAGCTACAATTCAAGATGAGATTTGGGTGAGAACACAGCCAAGCCATATCACTTCAGTTGCTTCCAAATCTTGGCTATTGTGGAGTGCTGCAATAAATATGGGCATGCAGATATCTCTTTGATATACTGATTTCCTTTTTTTTTTTGGCACTATATTTAGAGGTGAGATTTTTGGATCATACGATAGCATTATTTTTAAATTTTGAGGAATCTCCATACTGTTCTCCATAGGTGTCATACTAATTTAGGTTTCTAGCAACAGTGTACAAGGATACCCTTTCATCCACAGCCTCGCAAGAATTTCTTATTGCCCGTCATTAAGATAAAAGCCATTTTAACTGGGGTAAGATGATATTTTATTGTAGTTTTTATTTGCCTTTATCTGATAATCAGTGATGTTGAGCACCTATTTATATACCTGTTTGCCATTTGTATACCTTCTTTTGAGAAATCTCTATTCAGATCTTTTGCTCATTTTTTTCATTGGATTATTATATTTTTTTTTCCCAGAGACTTGTTTGAGTTCCTTATATATTCTGGTTATGAGTCCCTAGTCAGATGGGTAGTTGGGAAATATTTTTCTCCCATTCTGTGGGTTGTCTCCTCACTTTGTTCTTTTCATTGCTGTATAGAACCCTTTTAACTTAATGTAATCCAATTTGTCCATTTTTGCTTTGAGTCGTCTGTACTTTTGGGGTGTTACTCAAAAAATCCTCACCTAGATCAATATCCTGGAGAGTTTATCCATTCTTTATTAGTTTCAGAGCTTGAGGTTTTAGATTTAAGTCTTTAATCCATTTTTATTTTACATTTGTATATAGGGAGAGATAAGGGTCAAGTTTCATTCTTCTCCTTATAGATATCCAATTTTCCCAACACCTTTTATTGAATTAACTGTTTCCCAGTGTGCATCCTTAGAACCATAGTTGAAAATGAGTTCACTGTAGATGTATGCATGTATTCTGGGTTTGCTTTTTGCTCCATTTGTCTATATGACTGTTCCTATGCCAGTACCATGCTGTTTTTTTAAAAAATATAATGCTGTACTATACTTTGAAGTCAGGTAATGTGAGTCCTCCAGTTTTGTTCTTTTTGCTCAGAATGGCTTTGGCTATTCTGGGAATTTGGAGGAATAATGATTTTCCAATCCATGAGAATGAAATGTTATTTCAGTTTTTTTGTGTGCCCTGTTCATGGAACAATACCTTTCTTCAATGTTTTATAGTTTCCATTGCAGATATCTTTCACTTCTTTGGTTATGTTTATTCCTAGATATTTTGTTTATAATGATTGTAAATGAATGAGATTAATTTCTTGATTTCTCTTACAGATTGTTTGCTGTTGGCATATAAAAGTGATACTGATTTTTATATTTTGATTTTATATATTGTAACTTTACTGAATTTTTAAAATCAGATACATTAGTGTTTTGGTGTTCTTTAGATTTTTCCAAATACAAGACCATATCATCTACAATGGTAATTTGACATCTTCCTTTCCAGTTTGGTTACCCTTCATTTATTTCTCTTGTCTGATTGCTTTAGATATGACCTCCAGTACTATGAGGAATAATGGTAGTGAAAGTGGACATCCTTGTCATGTTCCAGATTATGGATGAAAGGCTTTCATTTTTCTCACATTCAGTATGATAGTAGTTGTGTTTCTATCATACATGACTTTTATTATGTTTAGGTATGCTCCTTCTACACCAAGTTTTTTTAGAGTTTTTATCACTAAGAGATGTCAAATTTGATCAAATGCTTTTTAACCATGAATTGTACAGATCATATGGATTTTATCTTTCATTCTGTTGATATGATGTATCACATTGATTGCTTTGTGTATGTTGAACCATCCTTGCATTCGTGGGATAAATTCAACTTTGTCATAATGAATGATCTTTTTAACATGTAGTTGAATTTGGTGTGCTAGTGTTTTGTTGAGGATTTTTGTATCAATATTCATCAGGGATATTGGCCTATATTTTTCTTTTTTTGATGTGTCTTTTTCTGGTTTTGGTATCAGGGTAACACTGTCCTCGTAGAATGAATTTTGAAGTATTCTCTCTATTTTTCAGAATCTTTTAAGTAAGATTGGTATTGGCTCTTTTTTAAATGTTTGGTAATATTCAGCAGTAAATCCATCAGGTTCTGGGTTTTTCTTTGCTGATAGACTTTTTATGACAGTTTCAAATTCATTACTTGTTATTAGTGTATTCTGGTTTTGGAATCATTCATGGTTAAATTCTGGTACATTGCTTCTGTCTAGAAATTGATCCATTGCTTCTAGATTTTCCCATATATGGGAATATATCTGCTCGTTGTTGTCTCTAATGATCCTTTGAATTTCTTCAGTATCAGTTTTAATGTTTCTTTTTTTCATCTTTGATTTTATTTATTTGGGTCTCCTCTCTTATTTTTCTTAGTTGGTATGACTAAAGATTTGTCATTTGTTTTTTTTTTTTTTAATTTTCTTTCATTAACCTTTGTATTTTTTATTTCAATTTTATTTATTTCTGCCCTAATCTTATTTCTTTTCTCCTTCTAATGTTTGGTATGGTTTGCTATTGCTTTTCTTAAGTTATTTATTATTATTAAGTTATTTAATATTATAACTTAATTATTATTTAACTTAATTATTATTAAGTTATTTAAGATGGATCGTAAAGATGTCTTTTTTGTGTTTATTTTTTCTGATGTAGTTACTTATAACTGCAAACTTTCCTCTCAGTCCTGATTTTGCTGTATTTCAGTGGTTCTGATGTGTTTGTTCCTATTTTCATTTGTTGCAATTTTTAAAAATTTTCTTCTAAATTACTTCATTGATCCATTGCCCATATAGAAGTATAGTGTTTAATTTTCATGTGTTTGTACTGTTTCTAATATTTCTCTTGTTGTTGATTTCCAGTCTTATTTCATTGTGGTCAGAAAATTATTTGATATTATTTCAATGTTTTGAATTATTTTGGCCACAGTTTCACTTAAAAATTCACTTTAAATTTCACGGTACACGTGCAGGATGTGCAGTTTTGTTACATAGGTAAACGTGTGCCATGGTAGTTTGCTGCACCTGTCAACCCATTACCTAGGTATTAAGTCCAGCATGAATTAGCTATTCTTCTAAAGGAAGGAAACCCATGAGCAAGCAGGGAATACAAAGTACTGTCTGGCTGGTACCAGTGTTCACTCAAGGACCAAGAGTTCAGCAGTCAGCTTGTACTGAATACTCCCAGGCCTCTTTTAAGGACAGTTTGGTGCCAATCTGGTCAAAGTCTGGTCCATAAATGCCATCCAGGAGGCAGGTCTTGGAATCAGGGAACCCAGGAGCCCACTTGATGTTCTACATCACTGTGGCTGAGCTGGTTCAGGAGCTGAAAGAAAAAGTCTCCTTTACTCTTTCCTCTCCTTTCCTAAAACATAAGGAATAACTTTCCATGGCCACTACATCCGGGAATGCCCTGGTTCACATCTGAAACCAGCACAGCACTGGGTCTCACCGAAGGCCTGCAGTGAGTACCACCTGGAAACCACTGATATTTATGGAAGGTTCAAGTGCTCTTTAGTCAGCAGACAATAAATCCTTCCAAGACGGTGTCCTTCCCCTCAAGGCAATCATTTCCCCTGTTGCCCAGGGTTGTCTAGAAATGCCATCCAATAGCTAGGGCCTGAAATGAGGGCTTCGGGATTCTGCCTGATGCCCTAATTTACTTTGTCTGAGCAGGTATCCAAGTTTTTAGGCAAAGACCTCTTTACTTTCCCCTTTCCTCTTCTCAAATGGAAGGAAGAGTCTCTCCCAGAGCTGCAAGCTGCACTGCCTGGGGCTGGGGGAGGTGTCTTGCAAGCACTCCCTTGCCTGCTCCAGCTGGTGCCTCACTAGTTCGTGTACAACCCAAGCCCACTTGCTCCAAGCCTAGCCCAGCACCAGGACTTGCCTTGAAATATTTTTCAGTGATTATGGCCTAGACTGCCTTTCAAGTTTATTTAGAGCTTCACAGCCCTTTAGCCTGCAGTGGTGAGATTAGCCAGCAATCAATTCCAGCCACTGGGAGTGATCATTCTTCTCATGCTAGGGCTAGCCTAAATGCTCCCTCCATGGGTGCCAGCAAATTTCTGCCCCATGTTGCTTTCCACTGTGACAGAGCAGCGCTGAGTTCCAGTGCCAAGACCTACAATCCCTGCACTCTCCCTTCCCCAAGCACACAGATTCTCTCTCCACACTACACATGACCACTGCTGCTGTTGGAAGATGGGAATGAGGCAATTCAAGGCTCTTTTCCCTTCCCTCCTCAGTGCCTCTTTTCTTCATACTAAGTTAAAACTAGGTATTATGACTGCTTACTTGATTTTTGGTTCCTATGGAGGTGTTTTCTTGTGTGGATGGTTATTCTTGTGCAGGGGAAGGCTGCTGGAGGGTTCTCTATTCATCTGTTTTACTTGGTCTCACCTATATTTTATTTATAAGTATTTAAACATGTAAGTATGAACTCTATTTAAAGCATTAAGATGCTTTTAATTTAATTTGTTGTCTACAAATTACATGTCTTTTCCTTTTGTGTTTTTGGTCCACTTACAAGAAAATATATTGTGTTATTTAAATTATCAACACACACACATACATACTTACATACACCATGTATTTTTAATAGAAAAATGTTAAATTTACCTAATTTGAACTGCAAATTGATATTTTTTCTACTAAGGGTAAGATGAAAAAAAGTATTATTTTTCAATTTTGTTTTGTTCTTAGTGAAGAAAACAATCTAAAAAAAATTAGTGCCCCAAACTTCTAAATAGAATTACACTTGTATCAGTATTACTATGACAATAGCAATGGTTTAATAGGAACAAATAAATAATACACATTTTTAAAATAAACTTTTATCTCTTTAACTGCTCTGCTTTTCATATCTTTTACTGGGAAAATATACCAATATAAATGAATCAGCAGAGGCTTGTTAAGAAAAAAGAGGTTGGATTTAATACCTTTAAATTCAAGTTCAAATGAATGGAAATTACTTCAAAGACAGTATTTTATTGTAGGGAGGCTGCCTAGCCCTTTCAAACTATTCATTTAAAAGATTATATTTAATTAAAAAGATTTTGCTTTTATCAATTTGTAAAGCTTGTTAAAAACCTTGAAACATTTTTTTTTTAAATAATGTGTGTCTGTGTAGAGTAATTTAGGCTACTAGGTATCATGCATTGCTTTTGAAATGCTTCAGCTATACCATGTAAGCAAGCATTCCTGAGGCTTGAAAGAACATCAGTTAAAACTATTGTGACCTCATCTGTCAAAGTGATAGCTCAGTTACACAAAAACTTCCATCTACATCAGAAATCCATTAACAACTGATCCTGAATAACAGAGCTAACAAAATGGATGACTGGGTCTCTGCCTGCAATTGAGGTTGGCTTAAAAGGCTGACTAAGCAAGCATAGAAAACTGAATGCGGCCAAGAGGTAAGATGAAGTGTATAACTTGGACAAAATAACCAGATATCATATTGGGCAAAATATTGCTTAAAAATTTAAACTTCAGAATATAGAATGGCATTTAACTATACATTTAAATAGTATGACTATTATTTTAAAAGAGAGTGTTGCTACCAAATGTTTAAACCAAGTTTATGATACTCCAGACACTGTCCTAAAAGCTTTGTAAGTATAAACACATGTGAACTCCACACAAACATTTTGAGGTAGATACTTTAACCATCTTACTTTTACACATAGAGAAACTGAGACCCCAAGGCTTAAGTGATTTGATCTTGTTCGCACAGCTATAGAAAGTTGAGGGACTGAGAAACTTTCCTAAACATTCTGACTCCAAAGACTGTGTGGCTTAGCCTCTTGCAGTATTATCTTTCAACTCAATCATTAGTAAAATTTGTTTAGTAAAACTATGCTAGATTATGTCTCACCCAAAACAAAAGATCAAATTTACATAAAAATAAATCTACCTGTCATCTATCCGTTCTGTACTCAGATCATTATGTTTTTATACAGAAGAATGCAGTAAGTGCATCATTTTTCGTAAGAATGAGCTGAATTTTGGAAGTCTTGAAAGAGCAGGGCTCTGGTATCATATGCTACATGTAGCAAGGTTTGAGGGACATAAGTGATAGTCGATTTGGCACATAAATATTTTAGCACAATTGAAAATGAAAATGGTAGTCTGACATTTCCAAGTATCAATGTGAACTGAAGATTTAAACAAACTGGTGAGGCCGAACGACTATTATAGAACCACTGACTGTGAACAACTTTGTGTAGACTATTAGCCAAGGGGTTGAGGTTTCTGGCTCTGGGTCTCTGTAGTGAAACAGACCTGGACTTACTCTCCAGTCCACTGACTTACTGTTACCTCATATGTATATTACGAATAGTATTTACCTCAGAGAGTGCTTTTCATTTTTTTAAATGAACATTAACTGCATAACTTAAGTTCTGACACGTAACTAACACTCAATATATGTTAGATATTATCATACTTATTAATTATGAATTGTTACTATTAGTTAATCAATGAGTTCTCAACTCATATTTGCAATAAAACCATATTTAGTAATTAGCAATGCTCATTAGTTTGATTGTCTTTATAATTTTATGTTTGAATTTCAAATACTTCTACATATTTACCCACATAGTTTACATGAATTCAATATTTTTAAACACAATATATTTAGTCAAATTCCACCAACACTCTGATATGATGAGAAACCTGGCGATGATGTCAGCTATGATGTTAGCAGGAGCTAAGGTGATTTGGAATGTTGATCTCTCTGTTGGAACACAACTTGGCTATAGTTCTCTAACAGCCTTGTCTACACATGTAACCAGTTTACTCTTAAGTCCCTGGATTAGTCAAAGGGTGCTCTAGAGAAACAGAACCAAAGAATGTGTATACAGAGGCATATTTACTTCAAAGAATTGGCTCATGTAATTGTGAAAACTTGGTTAAGACCAAAATTAAGCAGGGCAGAGACTCAGGAAAGAGTTGTAGTTGTGTTCAAAAGCAGTCAGCTGGCCGAATTTATTCTCACCTGGAAAAGGTCAGTCTTTGTTCTATTAAGATGTTCAATTGTTTGGATAAAGTCCACTCACATTATGAAGGGTAATCTGCTTTACTCAGAGTGCACTGATGTAAATGACAGTCTTATCAAAAAACAACTTCATAGAATCATTCAGAATGATGCTTGATCTAATATCAGAGCATCATAGCTCAACCAGGCTGACAAAAAAATTAACCATTGCAGCCCCTTTATACTACATAAGCTTCTATCTGTCATTTTTAAAGTGTCATAATGTTAAATTGTATAGCATGCCTGGACATTTAGGTTAACTTCATTTTTTATTCTGTAGTATTTTGAGATACAGCCTCATTCCCAAAAACTATTGGCTCTAATTTTTTTCCCATTAAATAGATAATCTTTAATGATATAACTGGGTACATTCAGTTAATACTTAAGTATAATATATTTATTTTCATATTTATATTTATGAACAGATACATTTGGAATTCCAATTAGTGTTATTGAGACTGTACATATGTGTGTATGTATGTATATATAGTCCACTTTTTACTTAAATGAGTTAAATAATAAATTAGAGGTGGTATCTTACAGCTTCAGTGAATGAATACATGTTTTATTTGTTAATAACAAGGATTCAATAATGTAAATGCTCCGTTAAGGTTTTTGCTTGCAGTTGCATTTTTAGTGAAAACAATGTACTCAATTTGTATTGCGAAGTATGTACAGCACATTAGATAATTCCTTGAATATCATTATGTTTTTCTTTTTTTCTCCTGTATAAGCAGAGCAGCACGGAACATTTATCTGTTAAGTGAATAGCTTGTTGTTTATATCTTGGTGTGCAAAACATGCCATGATGTTGCAATCAATGTTTATTTTATATACTAGACACTGAATACATGTTAGACTAGCTGAAACACATAAAGAACTAGTACATACAACTGTCATTTCAACAAAGATATTTTGGATGCCTATCTAATTTGTGCCATGAACTGTGCTGGAAAGAAGAAAATGGTGGAAAATACAAAAAAAAAATTGTTTTGCAAAAGTTTGCAATTTCATAAATTTACCAACATTTGGTAGACATTACATGCTATACTTGATATAAGCACAAGTAGGTACATTGAGCTTTTGCAGAAAAAAGTTGCCATCTCTAATATTATGGGAATAAATTCATAGATATATATGTAACCCTTTGAAAAAACTTAAATGGTTACTTATCTGAGATTATACGAAATTGGGTTTGTTCAAATGATATAGAGTAACCTGCCTTTTTAAAAGGAGGGTTCTGGCTGGGTATGGCGGCTCACGTCTGTAATCCTGACACTTTAGGAGTCCAAGGCAGGTGGATCACCTAAGGTCAGGAGTTTGAGGCCAGCATGTCCAACATGGTGAAACCCCATCTCTACCAAAATACAAAAAATTAGCCAGGTGTGGTGGTGGGCGCCCACAATCTCAGCCACTTGGGAGGATGAGGAAGGAGAATTGCTTGAACCTGGGAGGCAAAGGTTGCAGTGAGCTATGATTAATCACACCACTGCACTCCAGCCTGGGCAGCAGAGCAGAACTCTGTCAAAAAAAAAAAAAAAAAAAAAAAAGTGTTATTTTTCAGTCTTCTGGGAAAAAAACCCCAAGAGTACTGATCTGCTGTATTAAACATAAATTTTGCTCACTTCCAAAGGAAATCACTAATGGGGTGAATCCAGTTGTTGCCAGGAAATCAATTGCTAATTTTCCTATCTACCTAATACTAGCACAAGATATACTTAAAACTTTTAAAGGCTCTGAGTGCTTCTGTATCGTATTCTTTCCACTTAGAAGTAAGGACACTCTGGATGTTCTGAGCAACCTGATAGCTTAAAACAGCAAACAAATAGGCATCGGATAAAATTTATCCACAGATGTCTGGAAAGAAACTTCTACAAATGTAGAAGCCATTTTCAGCTATGGAGATGGTAGAGCAGAGTGAGAAATTGTATGTAATATTTTAGAACTTTAAAATTGATTTACATTGAGATTATATTTACAGTCTTAATGATCATTATAATTTACTTTGACAAATTTCATATTTCATATTCTCTGCTGTGGTCCATGACAGAAATGTAGATTATGGCAAAACTATACTGGATTAGAAATGTAAGCTGAGACTTAAGTATTATGCAAAATATAGACTTCATCTAATAAACAGATCAGGTCCGGAATTCTGAAATGTCTTTATGAATTGTAATAATGAACTGTATATTTTTAATATATGTTTTCTTCCTTAATAACTTGCACTGGCTTTTTCTCATACTCTCTCTTATATGTATATGTGTAGGATATGTATGGCATATTCAACATCATGCTCACTGAATGTTCAAAGAACAGCCTTTTAGTCTCCTGTGTTGTCATTTGTTTTGATAAAGCTAAGCTGTCATTGAAAACTTACAATGATGTTTAATGGTGGGGGGTTTGCATAAAATACTGATTTTTTAAAAGTCTAGTTGAGTTTAAGCAGAGGATTGAATTGTTTTTTCTTCTATTTATATGCTCCAACAAGATTTGTTTTTCTGTGTGTGCTTACAAAGCCAAATTGCCCTATAGTTGTTTGCATAGTGTACTTATCCATGAAAATTTAGCTAGCTTCTTGATTGGAAGAATTATACTTTAATTCTGTATTTATTTTAGAATTTCCAATATTCTAATTCTGTTTTATAGTTGTGTAACATAGTGGATATTAATTAGATGTAATAAAGGCTCATTAACAACAGTTTTATAAATTTTACAAAATATGTACCCTTACTTTATTATTTTTCTCTTTAGTAGAACTCTGATACAATAAATAGTCTGCCTTATAAGAGTTAATTGTACAATTTGTATCCATACCTGCTAATATAATACAACAATCATTCTTTACAGTTGCAACAGGATGCTTTACAAATGAATAACCATTGAGTGTTGAATAAAATGAGAATATAAAACTTGCCACTGTACACTATGTCATTCATAGCATAAGGAGGCCTCCTGATGGATATGAGAAAGGACCTTGGTTTTCATTCAGGGACCTTCTGACCTCGCTTGTATGCAAAGAAGTTCATCATCATACAATTAGTGTTCCCTTAATAAGTATCATCATTTTTTAAATTTCTACTACTAATGAAGAATTAAAGACCAATGAAATAGGGTAGAAGAATGATAAGTGAAGTTATTGCCTATATGTTTTACATGTATGTAAATTGTGTGAGTTAGCACTTAATAAACTTAAATTGATCTTTAACATTCCCGATTTCTTAAAATTTACATTTTAAATGTATATGCATTCTTATACTGATTAAAAATCTTTTGCAAATAATATAATATGAGCTTTATGCTACATATATAAACATCTGTGAAGCCTTTCTTTTATAATCTGTACATTTTAAATATGTTGTGAGTACATATAAATAATTAAAATTAGAGATCAGAAGCTTATAGCTATGCGTGGAGATAGACAAATGACCTAAACACACATATCCACATATCCACACACTTCAATTGATATGAGAAGTATACAGATGATGTTCTGGTAACAGAGAGAAAATATTGGGAAGAGAATGAAGGACAAGGAACACAGAAAGTGTAATAGTTGACTTTATGTGTGTTTCTGAGATGGTACGGTGTGTCGAGAACATTCAGGAAAGAAGGATTAAAGTACAAAATTATGAATATAATTAATGTGCTTATTGCAGATTTAATGATCTTACTCCCAAAAGAGGTTTTATTAGACAGTGTCCAAGAACAAATCAGTATTGGATATGAAAGGTCTTGCTTGACATGTATAGAAAGTTCTAAACATTCTAGCCATGGTAGCCTCTGATTTGATGGTGCCCAAGCAGAATAAGGGTGGATCTGCTTTTCCCAGCCCACTGACTCCAATGTTAATCTCTTTTGGCAACACCCTCACAGACACACCCAGGATCAATACTTTGTATCCTTCAATCCAATCAAGTTGACACTCAGTATTAACTATCACACCCATAATAGATAATGTGCTCATGTTATATATTATGGGAATAAAATTTTCCACATAAGTTAGAACTAGAGCTTAAAATAAATGTTTTGGGATAGAAATATTTGCAAATAAAACAAATATGATTTGGAATTATAAAATATAAGCTAGGAGATACTGAAAATATTTCTAAGTATTTAAAAAAAAAGAGATTAAAGTGGAAACTCTTCTCATGGCCCTTTACATGCATGAAACAAATTTTCTTAGTGAAATTTGCTTATTTTATCATTTGAAAAACATGAATGATGCACCTCTGTAGGACAGAAAGGTAATGTAGTTAAAAAACTATTGACACTACTGCGTTTGGTCATTAGATAGAGATAAGAAATTAAAAGACATAAAGATAATTTTTATCTTAAAATTTTCACGTAACACTTAAAATATTTCACATAACACTTAAAATATTTTCACAAAACACGATATAATAATCGTCATGGCCTTCTACACACAGAAGTCAATTGCAAACTAAAAGTGTGAGGCAGTGTCATTATTGATACTTAAGTAACTCATTTGTTTTAGAAAAAAAAAATTGCTATCTGAACCCAAATTAAATTTTTTTAGACTTATAAGAAACACAGAATGGAAAAATGGTGAGCTGTGAACTTCACCCTGCTAAGGCACGGTATTTTGTGTTGATTTATATTCTCACTTTGTTTCTGCCTCATTTGCTCCCCTGGTTTCTTTTCTATAAATAGGTATTTTCTATATTGTGGAAGAAAAAAAGCATTCAGTATTTATATAACAATCCTTGTGAGTAATTGATGATCATTTAGGTTTTTATGCATTGCTTACATCAAGCACTTTGGTCAGAAAATTGAAAACGCACGTTTGTCAAACAAGTCTTTTATGTATCCTGATAGACAGGTTGGTGTCTATAGGGACTGAGTATACAGTTTGAGAAGGTAATAGAACACAACTAGGGGAGAAGCAGCCACAAATACAGGGAGAAAAGTGAAGAAGAGATGATAATAAAACAAGGTTCTATGTGATGCATTTAAAAAATGTATAACAACAACAAAAAAACAGATATTAACAACGATTAAAATTACTTTTGGGCCAGGTGCGGTGGCTCACACCTGTAATACCAACACCTTGGGAGGCCAAGGCAGGCGGATCACGAGGTCAGGAGATCGAGAGCATCCTGGCTAACACAGTGAAACTCTGTCTACTAAAAATACAAAAAATTAGCCGGGCGTGGTAGCAGGCGCCTGTAGTCCCAGCTACTCGATAGACTGAGGCAGGAGAATGGTGTGAACCTAGGAGGCGGAGCTTGCAGTGAGCCAAGATGGTGCCACTGCACTCGAGCCTGGGCGACAGGGCGAGACTCCATCTCATTAATCTTAATGTTCCAAAATAAGGTCCTTTGAATTCGTGTACCACATGCAGGGCACACTGCTGCAAGGGGAGAGCTCACAATTCCTTGAAAAGCTCCAACTCTGTGTCTGTGCAAGGAACAGGTCCTGTGGCTGTTCTCAAAGGTTGGAGTTGAGTGCCTCCACCCTTTGTAGGCACAGGGTGTAAGCTGTCTGTGGATCTACAATTCTGGGGTCTGGAGAATGATGGCCCCGCTTTGCACAGCTCCACTAGGCAGTACCCCAGTGGGAGCACTGTGTGGGGTCTCCAACTCCACGTTTTCCTTGGCTTTGCTTTAGTAGAGGCCTTTCTATGAGGGCTCCAATCCTGCAGCAGGCTTCTGCCTGGGCACTCAGGGTTTTCTGTACATCCTCAGTAATCTAGGTGGAGAGTAGTAAGCCTTCTTTACTCTTGCACTCTGGGCACCTACAGGCTTAACACCATGTGTAAACAAACAAGGCTTATGGCTTATGCCCTTTGGAGCAGCAGCACGAGCTATACCTGGGCCCCTTTGGGCAAAGCCTGGAGCCAGAGTAGCCTGAATGTAGGGAGCAGTGTCCCACGACTGCACAGGGCAGTAGGGTTCTGGGCCTGATCCCTGAAATTATTTCTTCTTAGGCCTGTGGGCCTGTGATGGGAGGGGCCGCCTCAAAGATCTCTGAAATGTCTTCAAGGTTTTTCCTATTGTTGTGACTGTCAGTACCTAGATCCGTTTTAGTTACGTAAATCTCTCAAGTGATTGCTCTGCACCTCACTTGAATTTCTCTCCTGACAGTACCTTTTTGTTCTCTACCACATGATGAGCCTACAAATTTCTCAAACTCTTATGCTCTGGTTACCCTTCAAATATAACTTCACACATTAACTCGTTTATTTGCTCCCACATCTAAGCTTAGGCTGTTAGAAGCAGCTAGGTCACATCTTGAATGATTTGCTGCTTAGAAATTTCTTCCTCTAGATGCCCTAGGTAATCACAATTAAGTTCAAACTTCCATAGATCACTAGAGTGGGAGCATAATACAACCACGTTCTATGCTAAGGCATAAAAGTATGACCTCATCTCCAGTTGCCAATACGTTGCTAATTTCCATCTGAGACCACATCAGCCGGCCTTTTACTGTTCATATTAACAACAGCATTTTTGTCACAACCATTTAATCAGTCTCTAAGTAGTTCTAAACTTTCCTTCATCTTCCCGTCTTCTGAACCTCCCGACCTGATTGGTTTGGCTCTGTGTCTGCACCCCCCACCCCACCAAAATCTCATGTTAAGTTTGAATCCCCATCTGTTGGAGGAGGAGCCTGGCAGAAAATGATTGAATTATAGTGGTGGACCTCCCCCTTGCTTTTTTTGTGATACAGTTCTTATGAGATCTGGTTGTTTAAAAGTGTGTGGCACTTCCCCTTTGATCTCTCTCTCTCCCACTCTGCAATGTGGAGAAGGTGCTTTCTTTCTTTCACCTTCTGCCATGATTGTAGGTTTTCTAACGCCTCCCCAGCCTTGCTTCCTGTTCCACCTTTGGAACTGAAAGTCAACTAAATATCCAGTCTCAAGTAGATTTTTTACAGCAGTGTGACAAAGGACTAATACACAATCTCTGCCTGTTATGCAGTTCCAAAGCTGCTCCTACATTACTAGGTACCTTTTTAGCAATGCCCCACTGCTCGGTACCAATTTTCTGTGTTAGGCAGTTCTCAAGTTGCTGTAAAGGCATACATGAGACTTAGTAATTTATTTTAAAAAAAGATGTTTTCTTGGCTTATGTTTCTGCAGGCTTTACAGGAGGCATGGCGCTGGCATCTGCTTGACTTTTAAGGAGCCTTCAGCAAGCTTACAATCATGGCAGAAGGTGAATAGGGAGCTTACATACCACATGGCAAGAGTGTGAACGAGAGAGAGTAGGAGGGGTGGTGCTATACACATTTAAACCCCCAGATCTCATGAGAACTCACTCACCATTGTGAGGACAGCACCAAGCCATGAGAGATGTGCCCCCATAAACCAAACACCCCACCAGGCCCCACCTTCAACATTGAGGATTATATTTGACATGAGATTTGGGGACACAAGTATCCAAAGTATACTAAAAGCTAACATAATTTCTCATCTTTTCTCCTGGCTTTCATAAAATATGGTTAAAACCAGTATTATACATATGATAATTTATATTCAAGTTTTTTAATGATGAAGACCATCTAAAACAAAATGCTAATGGACATTGTTTTCTTTAATATTTATTATCTATTATAAGAATAAATGAATACCTTCAGATCATTTTTATATGATAAATCTTAGCAATTATTTAAGGGATTTCCAAAAGAAACTAAAATATAAAATATGTCTAAGTGTAATTTTATCCACAGTTAAGATCCAGAATTTCATGAAATTGTTTAAGAGGGCCTGCTGTCATTACAAATGTTTAAGAAGTACTGATAAACAATGATTTTTAACAGGAAACTCCTCTATATTTATACAAATCATAAAAATTAATTATCTTGAAATGATGAAAGTAATATTTCTTGTTTATGTTTGCAAATAAAAAATACAAAAAACCTATAAATATTGTGGTTTGTGATACAATTTTAGAAACAATTTTAGAGTGGTTAAACTTTAGCAGGAATCACATAAAAGTCACCTATAAGCCGTAAGACTGGTTATTTAGCTTATATTTTTATAAATTTCTAAGTGTGCAAATGAAAAGAAATAATGATATTGTATCATTGAATCTAGGTAATCATATTATTTTATATTAATTAAATGGTCATCCATCTTGCTCTAAATGGAGGTTTAAAAAATTATTCTAATATTTGACTGAGTTTTTATTTCTTTTCACAAAACATTGATGAATACAAGTGCAAAAAATAATATTGTGATTATGTTACTGATACTGGCATTTACTGTAGTGATGCTATATCAAACGAAATATATGTCTGTAAATTTTATGTACATGTATAAAGAAACATGTACAGAAACATATGTAAAAGTCAAAACTTACCTATTTTTTAAATTAACCATCAAATTAAAACTTTTTTAGCCCTAATTCTAAAATTCATTTGTAGAAAAGCATCTAGATTTTTCTCTACACACATTTTTCAAAATAATGTTATTTTACTTCAAAAAACAGAAATAACTTTTCTGCTTTTAAAAATATCATCTAGAATATTTCAAAATGATGACATATCTAAGGAATATTCTATATTGCCTCAAGTGATAGTTTTTTTGTTTAATCGAATTGATTTCTCTTTTCCTTAACAGACAATCTTCTATGTTAACCTTGTCAGGCAACAATGCTTTCATTTTCTGTGGTGCACATGATAAAAATTTTAAAATCCGGCATTTAATGGGAAGTGTAAGTTCAGACCTAATTCAGCAGTGATCAGAGGAAATGAAAGAAGCAGCAATTTTTGCAATTGAAATTGGAAAGTTAATAGGAAATGTGAACTTTAAATTTTGTTACGTTACTACTCAGTACATCCTAACACCTTGGCTCATCTGTTTATGTTGCATTTGAAAATGTAAAAGATAAGAATGTACACGGCAAATATTGCCAAAAAATGCTTATAATTTTAGCTATAAAGCAGTCAACATTAATGTTCATGTGATGTCAATGTACTCAAATACCTTGTCTTTTCTTTACAATTATTTTTTATTTAACTATTAAACATCAGGAAGAGTTGCTTTGTAGTTTATTTTAGAAATCCGACTGATAGGTATTGTATAATTTAATACTATTTAGATAATGTATGTTTCATTTGTTGAATTCAAAAGTTTTTCACACCGTATATGACAATTAATAAAATTTTAAATGAGAATGTATTTCTTTTGTTGTGGTATTTCTACATTATGGCATTAGATTTTTACAATGACTTAAAAACATTTGTTACACATGCCAAGTGTAACAAATGCCAGCTTATCAGAAGTATATGTTTACCATTTTTTCATAAATGGCAGAAAATCATAATATGGCCGATAGGTGCACGAATATAATGTTAATATAATATTAAACTCTTATATTTTTAATAAATGGTGACATCAGAATTCTAGAAATGAAACACAATTTTTAGCCCTAAATCATAGCCTTTTCATGTTTTATAGAAAATTGTAAGAAAGATCTCCAGAAGTTTGCATGAGAATATACCAAATACTGGAATATTTATCAGGTCCTAAATAGAAATTCAAAACGCATTTCATACTTTCTTTATTGAAATATTACAGTGTTAATGCAGTCATAGAAAGAATCTTTTTGATCTCTGACCTAGAGGATGTATAGCCCTTTTGGAAATAAAACAGACCTAGAAATGTAGAAAAAAAGGAGGATAGCACATGATAACTGAGAGTGAAATCAGAAAACAGCATAGTTTGAAGGTTCATCACATTGCAAACATCTCCACGTAGTTAACCTAATTTAGTTAGTTTTTTTTTTTTTTTAATCACATCTCTTTGAACGCTCTTATGTGCTGTGTAAATCTCAGACACAGACAAAAGTTCAGTGGGAATAAGGAGTTATGTAAAGTTTTTTAAAGCCATATAAACATTATTGGAGAAAACCTACCAGGTATTATAATTTAAACAAGACATTTACATAGGTTGAAAAATCTATGTAAAGATGAACTTGTAGAATAGGAGCAGTCCCGATATGGTATTTGTTCTATCAAGACACAACAGAATGATTTTGAGATTGCAACACATTCATGGGATTGTGTGAACACACCTAAATCTAAAATTGATCAAGATACAGCCCTCGCTGGGACACATTAACTGGGTTTTTCATTATTACAGATTTTACTCAATGGGCAAAGCCCATTTGTTTTTCAGTGTCCAGCAATATTATTACCTATTACACATATAATCCTTATCATTATTATAATATATGATCACATTCTGGGAGTGGCAGCTATTGTGTGAGGTGTTTTATCTTTCATTATTTTTTATTATTTCTAGCCACCCTGAAAGGAAGTGTTATCATCAATATTACAGATGTAAATGTTGACAGTCAGATAGGTAGAAAAAATTACTCAAAATTTCATATCTACTTTCCTCAATTTATGGAGAAAATGAAACTTAATGCTAGTCTGTCTAATCATAACATTTGCACATCTTTTCTTGTCCATAATCTAGAGTGAGTCTCTGAAAATTATCTGAAGAAAACCCAGAAAGAAAAGATAAAAATGTAGTTTCCTGTTCAGCTTTAGCTAAGTAGTTTCAGAATGAAAAATAAAGTGCTAGAGATAGGAATCAAAATAATAATTGAAATGTAATGAACTGTAAATGAAAATATTGCCTTTGGTATTTACAACAGTGTTAACTTTCTGTATCTGATTAACATACCACTTTTCTCTCTAAGGAAGAACAATATGAATAACATTTCATTATAAGTTAATATTATTCAAAAGATTTTTAAATGCATTTTATAGAAAAAAGAGAGTTGTACTTAAACATGAGCAATATATTTAGGTTGTGTGAGATTATACGTTAATTCACAGATATTCACACATTTCAATATATCTAATGGAATACTGATTTTCAAATAAAGTTCTAGGAAGGGATAATAATATCACTTTGTTCTAGGAAAAAAACAAACAACAACCACCAAAAAAGATTTTTTTCTACCTGTCTTCTTCAAAGGAGAAAAGAAATAGAAATTGTATAGCAACTCTTTCTATGTATTAGAATTTATATGTGGACCAAAAACTACTTAATACATAAGAAAGAAGCACATGTTAAATTGGGTTTAAAATAGAAATAAATTAAGGGTTCAAGTTCATAAATAATATTAAGTAGTTTATAATGTTATTTTCAAATAATAAAAACAAACTTGAAAATAGCTAGATTGTATAGTCTATTTTAGCACTCTGGATCCATTTATCCCTCTTTATTTAACTCTTTTAAAACAGAGTTTATTCTGAGATATAACTCACATACAATATTCATGTTTCTTTCCTTTTTTTTTTTTTTTTTTTGAGATGGAGTCTCACTCTGTCACCCAGGCTGGAGTGCAGTGGCACGATCTCGGCTCACTGCAACCTCCACCTCCCCGGTTCAAGCGATTTTCCTGCCTCAGCTTCCCTAGTAGCTAGGACTATAGGCACGTGCCACCACACCTGGCTAATTTTTGTATTTTTAGTAGAGATGGGGTTTCACCGTGTTAGCCAGGATGGTCTCGATCTCCCGACCTCGTGATCTACCCATCTCGGCGTCCCAAAGTGCTGGGATTACAGCCATGAGCCACTGTGCCCAGCCAGGATTCACATATTTAAAGTCTCTAGTTAATGATTTTTAGTATGTTAACAGAGTTGCATAACTATCCATAATGAATTTTAGGATATTTTTGTTACTTGTAAAAGAAATCCCTACCTACTGGCAGTCACTTCCCATCACTACATGTCCCCCATGTTGAGGTAACTACTAATCTATTTTTGGTCTTTATACATTTATTTATTCTGGGCATTTCCTACAAATGGAAATGCATAATAAGTGGACTTTTGTGGCTGGCTTATTTCATTTGTAATGTTTTCAGAGTTCATCCATGTTGTAGCATGAAGCAGTACATTATTTCTTTTTTATTATTGCATAACAGTCCATTATATGTCTATACCACATTTTGTCTAGCCATTCATCAATTTATGGACACTTTGGATTGTGTTCTCTCTTTAGCTAATATGAATAATGGCATTAACATTTCTGTAAAAGTTTTTGTGTCAACATACGATTCTGTTAATTTTTAGTATATACCTAAGGATAGAATTACTGGGCCATATAGTAATTTTATGTTTACTATTTTGATGAAATACCAACATGTTTTCCAAAATAGCATGGCATTTTATATACCCAAAATGAGAATTCCAATTTCTCCACTTCTTTGCCAACACTTATTTTTGTCTCTCTTTTAATTATAGCCATTCTTGTTGGTTTAAAGTGACATCTCATGGTGGCTTTGATTTGCATTTGCTTAATGGCTAATGATGTTGAGCATCTTTTCTGTGTTTATTAGCCATATGTATGTCATTTTTAGAAAAGTGTCTATTTCATAGCCGTCCTTATTTTTTTTAACTGGATTACTTACGCTTTTGTTTCGGGTTTTAGTGTTGAGTTGGAAGTGTTCTTTATATATTCTGTATGCAAGTCCTTTATCAGATACATAATTTGCAAATATTTTCTCTCCAACCTGTAAGTTATCTTCTCATTTGTTTTTCATGATGACCTTTAAGAAAAAAAACTACATTTTGATAAAATTTAACTAATTTTACTTATTTATTTAGTAACTTGTGCTTTAGTGCAGCGTCTAAGAAGGATTTGCTTTAAAAATCCAGACACAGAGATTTACTCCTAATTTTCATTTTTCTTTTAAGATTTTATTTTCTCATAAGGGTTTTCTCCTAAATGGAAAAGCTTTTTGTTTTGAGTTAATTTTTATGTGTGGTGTATAAAAGGTGATCAACATTATTATTTTGTATATTCACTTGTCTCATGACTATTCATTCAAAAACGTTTTCTTAACCTACAAAATTGGTTGGATATCTTTTTTGAAATCGTATATGTATATATGATTTCTCTCTCTCTCTCTATCTCTCTCTCTATATATATGTGTGTGTGTGTGTGTGTATATGTGTGTGTGTGTGTGTATATATATATATATATATATTTTTTTTTTTTTTTTTTGAGATGGAGTCTCACTCTGTCGCCCAGGCGGGAGTGCAGTGGTGTGATCTCAGCTCACTGCAAGCTCTGCCTCCCGGGTTCACACCATTCTCCTGCCTCAGCCTCCTGAGTAGCTGGGACTACAGCCTCCCACCATCATGCCCAGCTAATTTTTTTGTATTTTTTTTTTAAGTAGAAATTTAGTAAAAATATTTTTGTATATATATTTTTTTTTTTTTTTTTGTATTTTTTTTAGTAGACGGATTTCACTGTGTTAGCCAGGATGGTCTTGATCTCCCGACCTCTTGATCTGCCTGCCTCAACCTCCCAAAGTGCTGGGATTACAGGTGGGAGACACCGCACCCAGCCTGAAATCATATATTTATTACAAGTATTTATTGAAATCTTCTGTAAAGTTATGGACATATTTTTAGGGTTTTATGGTCTATTTGCAAAACAATAGCTTAAGCATAAAGGAATGACACAGTGCTCTGATTTTTAAATGGAGAAATATAAAAATATAAATTAAGTACAAAAAAATCTCAAATTGAGTCTTGAGGCATTTTAGCTAAAAAAAAATACTACAGGAAAAGACATAATTATGTGACAAAATGTGTCACGTTTAGAAAATAAGAGGCTATGTGTTGCTGGAAGATAGATCTGTATTGCTGAAAGGAAAATTATAAAAATCAAATGTAAAAATATAAAGCTTTATATATGTCATTGTAAAGGATTCTATTTCATCCAGTCGATAATGGAGAAGCAATGAAAACACTAGTAGAAATGTGACACTGGGTGCACGTGTGAGATTGAAGGTAGAAGAAAAACTATTCAGGTAGATTTGCTGTAAAAGCTACAGGGGATGAAGATTACCAATGAATAGATATTTTTTGTCACAGCAGCTGTGACAAAATAAAGTTTGTCTATAAAGATATGTTAAAATATGGAACAAATTAAATTAAGATAAGTATATGTATTCTTCCATGGTTAGGAGAAATAAAATTGTACTCTTGTAAAGGTTTTCATTTTATATGAACTGAAAAAACATTGTTTCCACATGGAATATAAAAAATTACGAAAGCATGATTTAGTTTTTCAAAAAATACTATACACACAAACCCCCAAAACACACACACATGCATGAGTTAAAACAAAGAGAACAGAATGAAATATTTGAAATATTGTTACTCAACTCGAAAGAAGGCAGAAAAAGTGAAAAAAACAGAGAAAAGATAGAAAACAACAGCATGAGGGTGAAAAAAGAGAAAGGAAATAGCATGATGGTAAGCTTAAATGCAAAAATACCAACAATAGCAGAAATGCAAATAAACAACAAAATACTTAAAACACAGAGACAGTCATGACAGAAAATAAAGCAAGCCCAAATTAAATGGTTTCAAAAAGTATACTTTTTATTAAAAATGTCAGACAAGCTGAAAATAAGAGAATACAAAAATACTATATAATATTAAAGTGGACATATTTAACTTAATATTATATTAAGAGTATTACCAAAGTAAAGAGAATACTCTCATAGTAATAAAGCATGAATTTACAAGAGAAACTAATAATCCCAATATAGTATGTACCTAGTAACAAACTTTAAATTATAAAATAAGTAATTAATTTTTAAAAAGAAAAAAATCTGCAGGCATTATTATTATTAATTTAATTCTTTTTTTTTCAAAATTGTGGAAGAAATTAGCAAAAAGATAGTAGTGGCATTGACTATTTGAACAATTCTGGCAGTCCACTTGATACATTTATTTGTAGAAAGTCACAGCTAACAACCTCAAGTTACATATTTTTTTCAGGCACATACAAAAGAATGAACAAGACAAATCATAAATGGGACTATGAAAAATGTTTACAGAAAATTTGACCACAAAATGCGCCATCATATTATCCTACTATCTTTTTAGCATTTTTGATAGTTACAGTGATATCCCATCTTCCATATTTCACTGACTCTTTCTTTTTTTTTTTTTTTTTGAGACAGAGTCTTTCTTTGTCGCCCAGGCTAGACTGCAGTAGCATGATCTCCGTTCATGCAGCCTTCACCTCCTGGATTCATGCAATTCTCCTGCCTCAGCCTTCCGAGTAGCTGGGATTACAGGTGCCCACCACCAAGCCCAGCCAATTTTTGTATTTTTAATAGAGACTGGGTTTCACCATCTTGGCCAGGCTGCTCTCGAACTCCTGACCTCATGATCCACCTGCCTCAACCTCCCAAAGTGTTGGGATTACAGGCGTGAGTCACCGCACCCAGCCTATATTTCACGAATTCTTATTGTATATACCTTGGCTTATTATTTTATTTATTTTTTAAATTTAGATTATTATTTCTTTTAAAAGTAAAAACTTATAGATAACGTGCCTTTATTTTCTAATGTGAGTGTGAAATGCTATGTTATTAAAAGCAGTGGTAGTCGTATTTCCTTCTTTTATATCCTTACTAACATTTTTCACTATTGTATCAATTATTGAGAAAGAAATACTAAATTATCCAACTTTAGTAGTTAATCGTTTTTTTCCTCACAGTTCTCTTGACTTTTCTATCATGTATTTTGAAGCTTTGTTTTTAGGTATGAAAATAACTATGGTTGTTATTTCCCTCACAGATAATTGGGGCTTTGTTTAATTTGTTCTTTAATTCTGTCAATATTTTATTTTGCTTGTATATTGAAGTTTTTAAGTTAGGAACATACTTATCTAAAATTGTTCAATTTTCTTGATATTGGTTCATTTCATCATCATCTCACCTCATTACTTCTGATCATATTCCATGTTTGATATCTAGGCTGTCTGGCATTATTTTAATTTCTGCATACTTCTTGGAATCATATTTGTCTGTTTTTGCATTGCTATAAAGAAATACCTTAGACTGAGTAACTTATAAGAAAGGAGGTTTAATTGGCTCATGGTTCTGCAGGCTATACAGGAAGCATACTGCCAGTATCTGCTTCTGGGGAGGCCTCTGGAAACTTACAATCATGGCAAGAGGATGTCCGAGTAGAAGCTTGCATGTCAAATGGCAAAAGCAGGAGCAAGAGAGAGTGTGTGTGGGGGGAGAAGGGTTAGAGTTGGAGGTGTCACACACTAACCAGATCTCATGAGAATGCACTCACTATTATGAGGCCAGCATCAAGCCATGAAGGACCCTTCACCATGATCAAATCACTTTCTACCAGGACACACATCCAATACTAAGGATGACAATTCCATAGGAGATTTGGTGGGGACACAAATCTAAACCATATCATAAATAGTTGTTGCACAGAATACCTTATTCTACTAATTTTTTTATTTTAAATTACCATGCCTTTATGTTTAAAATAGAGGTTTATTCAACATAGCATATTTTAAATAAGGTTTGGTCTGGTTGTGTGGAACATTTAAACTAACTGTAATTATAAATATGGTTGAGTTTGTCTATTAAATTGATATATTTTCATGTGGTCCTTCTGCTTTTTGTTTATTTTGTCAACATTTTTTTTTGTAACAAGTTTATAGTTTAATAGTCTATTTAATCTTCATAATAGCATTATAAATTATAAATCTTTTATTTTAATTTGCATTTTATTTTTATGTGTCCTCTAGTATTTGTAATATAAGTCTTAACCTTATAGCCTCTAATTTGATACAATATTGCACTGTGATATGTATAATGTAAATATCAGAATTTTATATTTCTACCCTTCCTTTGATCCTCTTGGCAATCATATAAAGTTACTTCACTTCTATCTAAGCTATACATTGCACAATGCTTGGTAATTATTTTTGCTTTGAAAATCAACTGTCTGTTAAATACATTTATTAATAAAAATCAATATTTGTTTTAATTAAGTTACATATTTACCATTATGAAACCCCCTATTGGTTTTTGTAGATTCAGGTTTCCCTGCATTACCGTTTATTTTTTATCTTATGACATAGCATCAGTGCACTTACAACACATTGTCTCAGCTCTCTTTTTCTGAAAAAGGAATTCTGTTTAGTCAGAGAAGCGTTCTGGCATTTGTCATAGTGCTTAGCGTTTTCTGACACTGACCAACATATACGCCAATTTTCTGCCCTCATCACCCAACATATATTTAGGTGGTTGTTAAAGATTTTAGAGAGGAAGCAGAACAACATGGCCAAACAGGAGAAACCACTGACCACTGTCCCCACAGAACACCAAACTGAACAACTATCAGAAAAAGACAAACTAACAAATAAAACACCTTAATAAGCACCAAAGTCAGATGAGCAATCCCAGTTCCTGGTTTTAAAATCATAGCAAGGAAAGATGCAGTAAACGGAGTAGATAAAACAGCCTTGACTTGTAGATGCTGCCCCTCTGTCATCCCCAGGCAGTTTCCACATGGTGCAGAGAAAGAATCTGTTTGCTTTGGGGAGGGAGCGTGCAGTGATTATGAAACTTTGCATTGGAACTCAGTGCTTCCCTGTCACAGAAGAAAGCAACAACAGGAAGAACTCAGGTGATGTCCACGGAGAGAGCATTTACATTAGCCTTAGCTATAGGATAATCACCTATCCCAGTGGTGGAACCTGAGTACCAACAAGCCTCACCACTATGAGCTAAATGGCTCTGGGGTTCTAAATAAATTTGAAAGTCAGTCTAGGCTTCAAGGAATGGAATTATTGGGCAAGTCTTGGTGTTGTGTTAGGTTCAGATCTAGTGGAATTGGGATTCATTCAAACCAGTTAAAAAGCAGACAGGGTGGCCAAAGCAGTGTTTGTGCCATTCCTTCTCCAACCCCAGGCAGCACAACTTGCAACTCTGGGAAAGACTTCTTCCTCCTGTTTGTGGAAAGGAGAGGGAAGAGTAAAGAGGACTTTGTTTTGAAACTTGGTTGCCAGCTCAGTCATAATAGGACAGGTCACTAGGCAGACTCCTGAGGCCTTCATTTCAAGCACTATGTTCTGGACAACATTTCTAGTCACACCGTGGGCCTGAAGAGAACCTACTGCCTTGAAAGGAAAGACCCAGTCCTGGAAGGATTCCTCACCTACTAACTTAAGATTTCTTGGACGCTGAAGAGTCAACAGTGGTAGCCAAGAAGTACACACTGTGGGTCTTGGATGGGACTCCCAAGATGTGCTGGCTTCGAGTGTGACACAGCGCATTTCCAGCTGTGGTGGCTATGGGGAGGGATACCTTCTGATGAAAGAAGGAGAGGGAAGAATAATGGGACTCTGTTTTGCAGCTTAGGTACTAGTTTAGCCACAGTGGGCTAGAACACCAAGTGGGCTCTTGGGGTCCTCAATTCCAGGCCTTTGTTCAGGCATTTCTGGACCTGCCTAGGGCCCAAGGAGAGCCCACTGCACTGAAGGGAGAGTTCCAGGCCTGACATAATTCATAACAAGCAGACTGAAAAGCCATTGAGCCTCGAGTGAACATTAGCAGTAGCTAGGCAGTAGTCACCATGGGCCTTGGGCAGCAGTAGCCATGAGGAGACACTCTTCTGCTAGTGGAAAGGGGATGGAAGAGTGGAAAGGACTTTGTCTTGTGGCTTGGGTGCCACCTCAGCCCCAGCAAAATAAAGCACCAGATAGGTTCCAGTGGTTTCCATTTCTAGGTTCTGACTCCTGGATTGTATCTCTGTAATTGCCTGGGACTAGGGAAAACTCACTACACTGATGGGAAGGACACAGACCTGTATGGTTTTGCAAACTGCTGATTGTAGAGCCATTGGGCTTTGAGGGAAAATCAGCAATGACCAGGCAGTAGGTGCTTCAGGATCTGGACAAGAATCAGTGCTGTGCTGGCTTTAGATATGATGCAGCACAGTCCCAGTGGTGGTGACCACAGAGGTGCTTTTGTCACCCCTCCGCAAGCTCCAAGAAGTTAAGCAGAGAGACAGAGAAAGAGAGAGAGAGGTGCTATTTGTTTGGGGAAAAAAATAGGAGAGAAAAACAAGAGTTTCCATGATTTGGAGTGCCTCCAAATGCAGCTATGGCTGTAGTGACCAAAAACGTATATCACAACACCCAAGTTCCTTCAAATACCTGGAAAGACTTCCCAAGAAGTACAGTTACAAGGAAACCTATGCTGCAAAGACAACAATGAATACGTAACTCTTCAAAGCCCAGACACTGACAAACATCCACAAGCATCAGGACAATCCAGGAAAACATGACCTCACCAGAGCAATTCATTGAGGCACCAGGGACCAATCTTGGAAGACATAGATATGTGACCTTCAAGACAGAAAATTCAAAATAGCTATGTTGAGGAAACTCAATGAACTTAAAGATAGCACAGACAAGGAAGTCAGAACACTATGAGATAAACTGAGCAAAGAGATTGAAATAACTAAAAAGAATCAAGCAGAAATTCTGGAGTTGAAAAATACAACTGACATACTAAAGACGGAACCAGGGTATTAGTCCATTTTCATACAGCTATAAACCACTGCTTATGTCTGGGTAATTTATAAAGGAAAGAGGTTTAATTTACTCACAGTTCAGCATTGTTGGGGAGACCTCAGGAAACTTATAATCATGGTAGAAGGTGAAAGGGAAGCAAGGCACATTTTTTCACAAGGTGGCAGGAAAGAGAAGGGCTGAGTGAAGGGGAAAGAGCCCCTTATAAAACCATCAGCTCTCATGAGAACTCAGTCACTATCATGAGAACAGCATGGGGGAAACTGCCCCCATAATTCAGTTACTCTCCCTTGACACATGGGAATTATTGGGATTAAAATTCAAGATGAGATTTGAGTGGGGACACAGACCCTAACCATATCAATCAGATTTTCTTAACAACAAAAATGATGAAGCAGAAGAAAAAACTTAGTGAACTTGAAAACAGGTTACTTGAAAATACACAGAGAAAAACAAAAGTAAAAAGAAGTAAAAAGAATAAAGCACACATTCAAGATCTAGCAAATAGCCTCCAAAAGCAAATGTAAGAGTAATTTGCCTTAAACAGGAGGTAGAGAGAGATACATGGGGATAGAAAGTGTATTCAGAGGGGGCCAAGTTTGGTGGTTCACTCCTGTAACCCCAGCACTTTGGGAGGCCGAGGTGGGTGGATCACCTGAGTTCAGGAGTTCAAGGCCAGCCTGACCAATACGGTGAAACCCCATCTCTACTAAAAATACAAAAAATTAACCTGGCATGGTGGCATGCACCTGTAGTCCCAGCTGCTCAGGAGGCTGAGACAAGAGAACTGCTTGAACCTGGCAGGGGTTTCAGTGAGCTGAGATTGCACCATTGCACTCCAGTTTGGGTGACAAAGTTAGACTCTGTCTCAAATAAATTAAAAAAAAAAAAAAAAAAAAAGAAAGTTTATTCACAGTTTATTCAAAGGGATAACAGAGAACTTCCCAATCCTAGAGAAAGGTATAAATATTCAAGTCTAAGAAAGTTAGAGAACACCAAAAGGATTTAGGCCAAATAAGCCTACCTCAATACATTTAACGATCAAACTCCCAAAGGCCAAGGAAATAGGAAGGATTCTAAAATCAGCAAGAGAAAAGAAGTAAATAGCATGCAATTGAGCTGCAATACCCCTGGCAGTATGATTCTCAGTGAAAACTTTATAGTCCAGAAGAGAGTGGGATGACATATTTATATGCTAAAGGGAAAAACAAACAAACAACAACAAAACACTTGTATTCTAGATTAATAGGTTCGGTGAATATATCCTCCAAATATGAAGGAGAAATAAAGACATTCACAAACGAACAAAAGCTGAGGTGATCCATTAACACCAAAACTGTCCTACAAGAAATGCTCAAGGGAATTCTTCAATCTGAAGAAAAAGAATGGTAATAAGCAATAAGAAAACATCTGAGGGTTCAAAAGTCACTCATAACAGTAAGTATACAGAAAAAAACAGAATAATACAATGATTCTAATAATTGTAATTGTGGTGTGTAAACTACTCATACCTTGAGTAGACGACTAAAAGATGAACCAAGAAAATTAATCACTGTGACCACTTTTCAAGACATAACAGTACAAAAAGATATAAATAGAACAAACAAAAAATGCTTGGGGCTTCCACCCTCTGAAGCAATGACCTGAACTGTACCTTGGCCCCTTTTAGCCACAGCTGAAGTGTCTGGGTCACAGGGCACCAAGTCTCAAGGCTGCACACAGCAGGTGGGGCCTGGACCTGTCCCAGTAAACCATTTTTCCCTCCTAGACCTCTGGGCTAGATGAGTGTCTGCTGCTAAAGTCTCTGATATGTCCTGGAGACATTTTCCTTACTGTCTTGTTGATTAACATTTGGCTCTTTGTTGCTTATGCAAATTTCTGCAGCTGGTTTGAATTTTTCTCCAGAAAATAGACTTTTCTTTTCTATTGCATCATCAGGCTGCAAATTTTCCAACCTTTTATGCTCTGCTTCCTCTTTAATGCTTTGCTGCTTAGAAATTTCTTCTGCCAGATACCCTAAATCATCTGTCTCAAGTTCAAAGTTTCAAAGATCTCTGGGGCAGGGGCAAAGTGTCACCCATCTATTTGCATAGCAAGAGTGATCTTTACTCCTGTTCTCAACAAGTTCCTCATCTCCATCTGAGACCACCTCTGCCTGGATTTTATTGTCCATATCACTATCAGCATTTTGGTCAAAGCCATTCGACAAGTCTCTAGAAGTTCCCACCTTTCCCATGTTTTTCTGTCTCTGAGCCCTCCAAATGTCCAAGAAATTCCAGTTTTCCACATTTTCCTGTCTTCTTGTGAGCCCTCCAAACTTTTTCAACCTCTGCCTGTTACCCAGTTCCAAAGTTGCTTTCACATTTTTCGGTATCTTTACAGTAGTATCTGACCCTTTGTGGTACCAATTTGCTGAATTAGTTCATTCTCTTGCTGCTATAAGGAAATACCTGAGACTGGTTAATTTATAAAGGTAAAAAGTTAATTGACTCACAGTTCTGCTGGGCTGGGGAGGCTTCAGGAAACTTACAATCATGATGGAAGAGGATGCAAACACATCCTCCTTCACATGGTGGCCGGAAGGAGAAGAAGGAGAACTGAGTTAAGCGGGAAGGCCCTTATAAAACCATCAGATAACGTGAGAACTTGCTCACTATCATGAGAATAGCACGGGGGAAATCACCCTGATGATCCAATTACCTGCCACTGGGTTTCTCCCATGACATGTGGAGATATGGCAACTACAGTTCAAGTTGAGATTTGGGTGGGGACACAGCCAATCCATATCACTGGTTATCACATAATTCATAACCGAAATATATAAGGAGTTTAAACAAGTATATAGAAAAAATATCTAATAATTTATTAAAATATGGGCAAATTATATGAAGAGACATTTCTCAAAAGGAGACATACAAATAGCAAACAAGTATATAAATAGGTGCTCCAAATTATTGAACATTAGAGAAATGCAAATGGAAGCTACAGTGAAATATCTCAACTCAGTTGAAATGGCTTTTATTCAAAAGATAGTCAATAACAAATGCTGGTGAGGTTGTGGAGAAAAGGATACCCTCATACACTGCTTGTTGGAAGGTAAATTAGTATAACCACTATGGAGTCCAGTTTGGAAGTTCCTCAAAACACTAAAAATAGAGCTACCATATGATCAGGCAATCCTACTTCTAGGTGTACACCCAAAAGAAAGCAAATAAGTATATTGAAGAGATATCTGTACTCCCATGTTTATTGCAGCACTATTCAAAACAGCTAAGATTTTGAAGCAACCAAGTGTATATCGACAGATGAAAGGACAAGAAAAATGTGGTACATATACATAACAGAGGATTCTTCAGCCATAAAAAGAATGAAATTCTGTCATTTGCAACAATATGGATGGAACTGAAAATTATTACTTTAAGTGAAATAAACCAGGAAGAGAAAGACAAACTTCACATGTATTTGCAGGAGCTTATTATTTAAAACAGTTGAACTTATGGAGATACAGAGTAGAAGGATGATTATCAGAGGCTGGGAAGGATGTGGGTTGGGGAAGTGGGGATGTTTGATGGGTACAAAATTACAATTACATAGAATGAATAAGATCTTGGGCAAGTGGGGATGTTTGATGGGTGCAATATTACAGTTAGATAGAATGAATAAGATCTAGCACTTGATAGCACAGCAGGATAACAACAGTAAATAATAACTTATTGTACATTTTAAAATAACTAGAAGAGTATAATTGATTGCTTTGTAACACAACGAAAAGATAAGTGCTTGAGGTGGTGGATACCCTATTTACCCTGATGTAATTATTACTCATTTTATGTCTGTATCAAAATATCTCATATACCTTATAAATATACACAGCTACTACCTAACCACAAATACTAAAATTAAAAAATAAAACTATATAACTACTGCTTATATGTTATTTTAATTTGGAAAAATCATAAATTCACAGGAAGTTGCAAAATATACAAGGAGGTGCTCTGTACCTATATTCATCCATTTTGTGCTATTATAACAGAATAGCACAAATTTTATTATAACTCCCCAAATGTTGACATCTTGCAATAACTATACACAATGAGAAAACTGGAAAATTGAAATTGATACAAGCCAATGAGCTTATTCAGATTTCGCCATTTATGCATGTCCTCATTTAGGTGTGTATGTGTAATTATTTGCATTTTGCCACGTGTTGCTTCATGTAACCACCACCAAAATCAACCTACAGAATTTTTCCATCATCTCCAGATTCCCTCATGCTAGTCTCTTACAGCCAGTCATCCTTACCTCCTGTTCCCATCCCTAACCACTGGCAACTACTAGTCTGTTCTTTATCTCTGTTTGTTTGATTTTTATTTAATGAATGTTATGTAAATAGAATCACACAGCATGTGCCATTTTAACACTGGCTTTTTTTTCACACAGCAGAACTTTGTTGATATACATGTAAAACTTATTAATCGTTTGTTATTTTTAGTGCTAAGTAGTATTGCATGACATGAATGCACCAGAGTTTGTTTCTTTTACCCATTAAGGGATACACATATCATTCTCAAATTCTGGATATTACAAATTCTGGCTGCTATAAATATTTGTATACAGCTTTTATGTGGACATAATTTTATTTTGGGGGATAAATGTCCAAGACTGCTATTGCTGGGTCATATGGACAGGTGTATCTTTAGTTTTAAAAGAAACTGCTGCATGATTTTCTAGAGTAGCTTTATTATCTTTCGGTTTCACCAGAAATGTATGAGTGATACAGTTACATCACATCCTCATCAGCGTTTGATGTCATCACAACTTTTAGGCCATTGTGAAAGGTGAGTATTGACATCTGTTTTTAATATTTGTTGATCTAATGGCTATCAATTTAAAACTTATTTTCCCTTGCTCACTTGCTATCTTCTCCAGGGAAAAACAACTTTTTATGTATTTTTTCATGTTCTCATTTTTAAATACTGCCAAGTGTTGAGTTCCTTCCATCTTCGTTTTGAGGTATTTTATTATTTGTCTTCTCTTTGTTTCTTCTGTTTCTCAGTACATTTTTTCTTCCTTTTTTGACGACTTTTTTTAGAGAAGTTTGAAGTTCACAGAAAAATTGAAATGAAGGCATAGAAATGTCCTATATATACCCTGACTCCACATATGCATGACTCCCTCATTACCAACATCTTCCATCAGCATGGTACATTTGTTACAATTGGTGACCTTATGTTGACACATCATAATCACTCAAAACCATAGTTGATATTGGGATTCACTCTTGGTATATACATTCTATGGATTGGGATACAATATAATGACATGTATCTACCTATATAATACAATGTGTAGTTTTTAACTGCCCTCAAATCCTTTGCGCTCCACCTGTTCATGCCTTTCTCCCTCCCAACCCCTGGCAATCACTGATCTTTTTCCTGTCTTCATAGCTTTGCCTTTTCTAGAATGTCATAAAGTTGAAATAGTAGGGTATGTAACCTTTTCACACTGGCTTCTTTAACTTAGTGACATGCATGTAAGTTTTCCCGGTGTCTTTTCATGATGTCATACCTCGTTTCATTTAATGCTGAATAATATTGCAGTGTCTGGATACACCACAGTTTATTTATTCACTCATGTATTGAAGGGCACCTTGGTTACTTTCAACTCAATGACTACTGATTCGTATGACAAAGGCATGTTGACATTTTTCAGAAACTGCCAAACTACCTGTATTAGTCTGTTCTCATGTTGCTAATAAAAGACTGGGTAATTTATAAAAGAAAAAGGTTTAATTGATGCACAGTTCAGCATGGCTGGGGAAGCCTCAGGAAACTTACAATCATGGTGGAAGGGGAAACAAATACTTCCTCCTTCACATGGTGGCAGCAAAGAGAAGTGACGAGCAAAAGTAGGGAAAGCCCCTATAAAACCATCAGATCTCGTGAGGAACTTACTCATTATCACGAGAACAGCAGCATGGGGGTAACCATCCCCATGATTCAATTGCCTCCCACTGGGTCCATCTCACAACATGTGGGGATTATGGAAATTACAATCCAAGATGAGATTTGGTTGGGGACAAGGCCAAACCACATAATTATCTTCAAAAGTGGCTGTAGTATTTTGCAGCACCTCCCACCCTCAGCAATAAATGAGTATTTAATGTATTTGTAGTGGTATTTCATTGTTATTTTAATTTGCTTTTCTCTAATGACATGTGATGTGCAGCATCTTCTATATGCTTATTTGCCATTTCTGTATTTTCTTTGATGAGGTGTCTGGCAAGGCCTCTGACACACTATTTAATCAGGTTGTTTGTTTTCTTACTGTAGAGTTTCGAGAATTTTTTTTTCTTGTCTTCTTTTAGATTGCCTAGACATGTTTACTCTTCTGTCTTAATTTATAATGTTTTTAATCATATTACTTAGACAATTTTTTAGTGGTTTCTCTAGATATCACAATGTATATGTGTAAAAACACAGACTACATTACATATTTTTCTACTTCTAGTGAAGTATTAAAACCTTACTTTGACTTAGATCCCTTTACCTTTCCTATTTTTTAAATATAATTTTCTTAAGTATTTACACTATGCATAGTTGGTAACACATTAGGTGTTATAATGTTTGCTTTAAATTTAAAATATAATTTAAGAAATTCGTAGAGGAAAGAATTCTGATATTCTGCTTCTATTTTTTATTTATTATTTTGCTCTCCTTTATGAAGATAGAAGTCCCTTCTCTTATTTATTTATTTTTTTATTTTTAGAGAGGTTTATTTAGTCATTATTTAAAGATACATCCTCTTGTGACAAATTCTTGGTTTCCCCCACCTGTCACTCTGCCAGTCTGGTCTCTTATTTTCCTTCCTTCTGATCTTCATGTTTTCTGGTATAAAATCCATTGTCATTCAAGTTTATGTATTCTTATAGAAAAGAGATCATTATTCTCTTGCTGTTTCCAAGATTTTATCTTTGTCTTTCCTTTCTAGAAGTTTAATAATGACAGGATGTGGCATAAATTTCTGTGGACTTGTTCTATTTGGAATTTTCTCAGTTTCATAAATTTATAGATTTATGTCTTTTGCTATATTTAGTGAACTTTTAGTTCTTATTTCTTCCAATAACTTTTTAGCCCTGCTTTTTTTCTACTGTCATTCTAGGATGCCAATAATATGAACAACAAAATGTTAGATTTATTGTTATAGTCCCAGAGGTCTTTGAGCCTCTGCGCTTTTGGCTTTTTCAGTCTATATCCTCTCTTTTATTCAGACTGAGTAAATACTATATCTGTCCTCAAGGTCACTGAGTCTGTTCTCTCTCACCTCCAGTCTACTATGGATCTTATCCAAGAGTCTTGTTTGTTTGTTTTGTTACTTGTAACTTTCAAGTCTACAATTTTCACTTAGTTCTTTTTTATATAACTTTAATTTCTTTGAGGATATTATCTATTTTTTCTTTAGTTTCAGTACAATTTATAATTGCTTGTTGAAGCAAGTTTATGAACCATTAAATTCATGAAGTTGTGATTTAATGGTTTGTTGTATGATCACTGGCTTTTTGGTTATATCCTGGACATTTTATAAAGTACATTTGCAGCAAATGAATCTTATATATATCCGTCTTAGTAGGTAGTCACTCTGATTAGGTTTAGTGTGTACTTTCTAGAACACTCTATAGGCTATAGCTCCAGTTTAGTATTGTGAGCTCCTGACATCATATTCTTATCTGCTTTGTTCTGAGGGCTTCACTGCAACACTTGCTAAATCTATTCTGGTTCCAACTACCGTGGTAGCAAGGTTCTTCCCTCTGCCACCAGGTATTGCTACGGTGGGGGGCGGGTGTGGGAGGTAGATGTTGGGCCTGCAGAACAGAGTGTGTCTGTCAGTCTATTCTCCGACTGTTAGATGCTCATAGCTTCCTATTTTATCTCTACCATTCTCTTTAGGGAGAAGAAGCACCATTTTAGCTGTTTCCTTATTCACGTGTTGGGAGGAGGAAAATGTTTGGCCTTGGTCTTCTTCTGTTGCTAGATGAATGGCCAGGGACAGCTGCATCCTCTGTAATTAAGTGGAGCGTCATGAAACACTTGACTTAGTTTATCTGTTGCTGTAAGTTAGAGAGGTGGAAGTTGCTGGACTTAGGCTGTCGTTTGCCACAGAGTGGTGGGCCAGCAGTAACTAGACTTCATAGTAATGCAGATGCAGGCCAAGGGGTCTGTCTGTTTCTGCCTGTCATGGAGCAGGGCATGGTTCTCTCTCTCTAGGGTCACTGAATCACATGGTAGGCATCACACCACATTTCCTGTGTGATGGATAGAAGAAAAGTCACCCTATCTTACTTTGGTGACACTTACTGCCCTGAAGATAGAGAAAGCCTGTCATTTCTCAGACTTCACTGACTCTTTAGTTGAAGACTGATGGGGCCCATCATGGTTGGTTAGTGTGGGATGAGTAAAGCATTGGTTCAACTTGACCATGCTGATGTCACCTTTAAGGCAGATCAGTCATCTCTGCCAGTGGCTGTGGCACATAGGATTAGGTCAGCCTTGCCAATGATACTGACACCAGTCTCTGTGGGATAATCAAGCCATATACCATGGGTTGTGGGTCATGAACTGCTTCTCCCTGCTAGATCTCCACTGCACATTTTTGTTTCCAATCCTTTGGCCAAAGAGTCTAGGCTTTTCTAGGTTTTGTTATGTCTGCTTGTTTGTTGGTTTGATTTTATCTATTCTTAATGGTAGTTCTGGGTAGAAGACCTCTGTGATGCCTGATTTGATATATATGGAGATAAAATGGGAGCTAAAACAAACAAATAAAAACAGTGTTATTGTTTGACCACAGTGTCATTCTTCAAGTTCTAAGCTTTCTAATCAGTCATCTTCTTCTTTTCAATTCTCTAAGTCATTTTGTGGTATTCTTGTTTTAAAAATTATTTCCAGGATATTTAGTTGTATGAGAGGTTGGAGGAAGGAAAAAGTGAGTTAATGACATCCAGAAATTTAAGATTAAAATAAAGAATGTTTACTCTAAATTCAACTATAGCTCTTATGTGAATTCTATTTTCTCTTGACTCTCTAATCACTTTTTTCTACAATTAATTTTCATCATGGTATCCTCTTTTGTTTGTTTGTTTGTTTGTTTGTTTAGATGGAGTCTCACTCTGTCACCTGGGCTGGAGTGCAGTGGTACGATCTTGGCTCACTGCAATTTCTGCCTCCCGGGTTCAAGCGGTTATCCTGCCTCAGTCTGCTGAGTAACTGGGATTACAGGTGCCTGCCACTACTCCCAGCTAATTTTTTGAGTGGCCGAGGCAGGTGGATCACAAGGTCAGGTGTTTGAAACCAGCCTGGTCAGAGTGGTGAAAACTGGTCTCTACTAACGTACAAAACAATTTGTTTTTAAGTAATCCATTTTACCAGGTTTATTAACATCCACCCTTAAACACACACACATCATTTGTTCCTAACACCTTGACAATGCATTATTCCACAGCCCAGAGTCCCTCTATTCTGATATTGACTACTCCCACTTCTGCACAGTTCTCATCCTGAACTTTCCTTTAGGACATTCGTGAGTTTATCCAAAATTTTCCACATACCACGTAGTCTTTCTCTTTCTCTGTCCTTATTTATCCAGGGTACATTCTTAATTAACTCTCTGAGAAGAAAGTAGACCCAACTGAAAATCTCCAAATGCTTGGAACAAAAATACTTCTATTTTAATATCCTATTTTATTAATTATTTAGCTGGGTATGGAATTCTAAGTAAAAATTAATTTGTACTCAGGCAGTTTTGCAGTGCTGCTGCTGAGATGCATTAATGGCATACTTAATTTGAACTGTCTTATGGCTTTCTATTATTATTATAACTTATTGAAGGGCAATATATGTGCCAAAATGTGCATATTTTTGAAGTAAGTAATTTGATATATTTTGATCAACTGGGTACATCTATGTAGCCTTAGCCTGCTTTGGTTTACTTTTGTTTTCTCTTGGTGCAGTTAGTATCTTTTTATCTTCATGGAGTTTTTAAATTTTATAATCCAATTCAGAACTTAATGCAGGTCTTTTTTTTCTTCTTCATTTTTCATGTTGGAAATATTGATCACTTTAGGAATTTGTTTTACTCAACCAAAAGCCTTCTTTTTTCTGTTTGTTTGATTTTTGGTACATGGGTCCACTGCCATTCACCAATGAGCTCAGGGTAACAGCAGAAAGACCAATCCAAACGACACAACAAACGAACAATTTCAGTATCAGAACAAATCATACAGAGAAACAATGGAAAAGGGACCTTGCTTATTTTCCAGTTCATGATTGTCACCATACACTGATGTAGATAGATTATAAGAGAGTTGAAGTGACCAAATGATATAATGATATGGTTTATTACACAAAATAACTTGTCCAACTTCATTTTGAGAAGTACTAAGTCAGGAAAATCACAGATCTCAAAAACTCTGGCCTGTATTTATACACCTGTAGAAATCTTCTGAACACATTGTTTGTTCTTTCTCTTACTTTGATTGGATTCTGTCTTCTAGTACTTACCAGGAGCCAGTATGTGAATTCTATCTGGACCCTTTAGTCTTGTATGTATTTATACTTATTTTAATGCATCCCTAAAATATAAAGAATGGCAGTAGTTTGCTTTTCTTAATAAATGTCTTTTGCATCTGGTCAGTTCTTACCCCAGTGATTACTTAGTTTATTTCCACTTGGCTTTTGTAGTCAAATATATTCCAAGATATAGACTCAGTTTTCCAGACTGCATTAAACCAATCAATCTCTTTTTCTTTTTCCACACCATTTATAAATTGTTTTGTGCAAGACTTTTTTTCTCTCAATTTTTGTCTGTTGATTTCTAAAAACAAGTTTGCGTCTATCTATACTTGTCTTCCTGTCTATCTATCTATATATCAAATATTTTTCATTCTAACACTCTTCATTATACTCCATACCATTCTTTCCCTCCCACTCCCCTGAGATGGAGTCTTGTTCTGTTGCCTAGAGCTGGAGTGCAATGGCACGATCTCAGCTCACTGCAACTTCTGCCTCCCAAGTTCAAGCAATTCTCCTGCCTCAGCCTCCCAAGTAGCTTGGATTACAGGTATGCACCACCACACCCTGCTAATTTTTGTTTAGTAAAGATGGGGTTTCACCATGTTGGCCAGGTTGGTCTCAAATTCTTGACCTTGTGATCCGCCCGCCTGGGCCTCCCAACATGCTGGGATTACAGGCATTAGCCACTGCGCCCAGCCCCATTCTTTAATAATGGGCTTTATATTGTTTTCTTTGTTATCTGTCTGAATATCATAAATAAGCAGATACTGAATTTCCTGGTCCTCTAGCTATACTTGATGTTTTTTTAATGTCATAGTATATTCAGTTGCTATTCCTACTCTTTAATTGATTTATTGTCATCGATACTCAATTGTTATTAGAATTCATCTACTATAACCTTATCACTTTTTGGGAATTGATAAATGCGTGTGGTCAGTAGCTTAATCTAACTAAATGCTTGTTGTAAAATATATAATCACAATTTTTGTGGGCAGAAGAAAAATAAATATCTTTTGAACATTAAATTGAAAGATAATAAAGACAGTAATAGACACAAAATAATAGCAATACACTTAGCTGTATTTGAGTGAATAAGTAATCTTAAAAACAGTAGGTATAATATGTAAATTAGTAACTTAAAAATTGCTTTCTTTTTTTTCTTTAATGGCTGACTAGAAGTATTTCAAGTACACCTGATCCACTTAGAAGAACCAAAATAGTGTGCAGGCAATCATGTTTTGAATACATTTTACAAGAGGCGACATGGAAGACCAACAGAAGGATGAAAGGATACACCAGAATCGAGGAAGGGTGAGGAAAACAGGTAGCCTGCATGCCTGAGGCCGGCTGGGAACCAGGAATGACTCCCTAGTACAGGAAAGGTTGAGTGTTGTTCTTTGGTTCATGTTTCCACTGGGGAACCCACAGCCAACATTATATTGGATAGAAAATTTAATTTTCTCTAAGAACTAGAACAAGACAAGGATGCCCAGTTTCACCACTGTTATTTAACATAATACTGGAAGTCCTAGCCAGAGCCATCGGGCAAGATTAAAGGCATCCAAATTAGAAAAGAGGAAGTCAAATTATCCTCCCTTGCTGATGATATAAACTTATATTTAGATAAACCTAAAGATTTCACCAGAAAGAACTCTCAGATTTATTAAATGAATTTAATAAAGTTGTAGAAATTAAAATTACTATACAAAAATCGGTAGCATTTCAATACACTAATAACTATCTAGCCTAGAACAAAATCAAGAAAATATTCCAAGAAATTAAAAACAACCTTTTGGCTAGGTGTGGTGGCTCCTGCCTGTAATCCCAGCACTTTGGGAGGCCAAAGCAGGCAAATCACCTGAGGTTAGGAGTTCAAGACCAGCCTGGTCAACATAGTGAAACCCCGTCTCTAAAAATACAACAAATTAGCTGGGTGCAGTGGTGTGTACCTGTAGTTCCAGCTATTCAGGAGACTGAGGCAGGAGAATCACTTGAACCCAGGAGATGGAGGTTGCAGTGAGCCAAGACCACTCTACTGCCCTCCAGCATGGGTGACAGAGTGAGACATCAACTCAAACAAACAAACAAAAATCTCTTTTAATCTCCAAGAAGATAACATAGATCTTTTATTTCCTTGGTTAAATATTCTACATAACTTTAAAAATAAAAATACCTAGGAATACATGTAACCAAGGAGGTAAAAGATTGCTACAATGAAAACTTCATAAAACTGATGAAAGAAACTGTGGATGCCACAAACAAATAGAAAAGCACACCATGCTCATGTGTTGGAAAAATCAATATCATGAAAATGACTGAATGGCCCTAAAAGCAATCTGGATTCAATGCAATTCTTATTTAAATGCTAACTTCATATTTCACAGAAAAAGAATAAAACAATCCAAAATTTTATGTGGAACCAAAAAAGAGTGGAACAGTCAAAGCAATCCTAAGGAAAAAGGATAAAGCTGGAGGCATCCTACTTCAAACTATATCACAAGGCTATAGTAAACAAAACAGCATAGTACTGGTATAAAAATAGACACACTGATAAGGTGAACAGGAATGGAAAACTCAACAATAAAGCCATATATTCACAGTCAATTGATCTTTGACAGAACTGACAAAAACTTACATTTGGGAAAGGATATCCTTTTCAATAAATGAGGTTGTGAAAACCAGATTGCTATTGCATAAAAATGAAACTGAACTCCTATCTCTAACCATACATAAAAATCAACCAAAGATGGATTAAAGATTTAAATGTAAGAACTAAAACTATAAAAATACTAGAATAACATCGAGAGAAAAATCTCTTGGACAATGATCTGGACAAAAACTTTATTACTAGGACCTCAGAAACACAAGCAACAAAAACAAAAAACAGACAAATGGGGCTTAATTAAACGAAAACGCTTCTGTACAGCAAAATAAATCATCAACAAAGTTAATGGGTAACTGGTGGAATGGAAGAAAATATTTTCAAGCCATTTATCCAACAGTAGACTCATATCCAGAATGTATAAGGAACTCAACTCAACAACAACAATAAAAAATAATAATAATCCCATTAATACAGGGGTCCCCAAACCCTGGGCTGTGAACCAGTACCGGTCTTTGGCCTGGTGGTTCACTAGGTTGTGAACCAGTACCAGTGTTAGGAACTGGGTGGCACAGCAGGAGGTGGGTGGTGGAGAGTGAGCATTAGCACCTGAGCTCTGCCTCCTGTCAGATCAGTGGCACATTAGATTCTCATTGGAGCATGAACCTAATTATGAACTGCACATGTGAAAGATCTAGGTTGTGCACAGCTTATGAGAATTTAATTAATGCCTGATGATCTGAGGTGGAAAAGTTTAATCCCAAAACCAACCCCCCAAAATTCCCTGTCCATGGGAAAATTGTCTTCCACGAAAATGGTCCCTAGTACCAAAGAGTTTGGGGACCACTGCATTAAAAAGTGATCAAAGAACCTTAATAGGTACTTTTTAAAAAGAAGACGTACAAATAGCCAATTGATATGTGAAAAAAGGTTCAACATCACTAATCATCAAAGAGATGCAAATTAAAACCCCAGTGAAATACCATTTTATCCCAGTGAGAATGACGATTATTAAAAAGAAAAAAATAGCAGATGTTGACAAAAATGTGGAGAAAAGGAATGCTTATACAATTTTGGTGGGAATATAAATTAGTACCACCTCTATAGGAAACAATAAGGACATTTCTCAAGGAACTAAAAATAGAACTAAAATTCAATCCAGCAATCCTACTACCGAGTATCTACCCAAAGGAAAAAAATGAATAGATCAAAAATTACCTGCACTTAAATGCTTATCACAGCATTATTCACAATTGTTCCTATTCCTTTTCACAATAGGAATCAAAATAAGTGTCCATTCATTGATGATTTCATAAGAAAATGTGGTATACTTACACATTAGATTACTATTCAGTCATAAAAAAGAACAAAATGGCCTGGAGCAGGGGTTCATGCCTATAATCACAGCACTTTGGTAGGCCGAGGCAGGAGGACCACTTGAGGCCGGACGTTTGAGATCAGCCTGGGCAACATAGCGAAACCCTTTCACTACAAAAAATTTAAAATATTAGCCACGTATGGTGGTAACTCAACCCTGTAGTCCAAGGTACTCCCAAGGCTGAAGCAGGAGGATCACTTGAGCCCAGGAGTACGAGGTTGCAGTGATCTATGGTCATGTCACTGCACTCCAGCTCAAGTGACAGAGTGAAACCCTGTCCCCCAAAATATAATAAATAAATAAATAAATAAATAAATAAATAAATAAACATTTTTGGAGTAACATGGATAAAACTCGAGGTCATTATCTAAAGTGAAACATGCCAGACACAGAAAGTAAATAATCACATGTTCTCACTCATTAATGGGTTCTAAAAACTGTGTACACATGGTCAGAGAAAGTGGAATAAAAGATAATGGAGACTCAGAAGGGTGAGAAGGTGGATGAAGACAAATTACTTAATGGGTATAATGTACATTATTTGGGTGATGGATACCCTAAAAGTCATGACTTGACCACTATGCAAAATACACATTTAAAAAAATTACACCCAAACTCCATAAATTTTATAGATATATAATATCTATATAATATATAGATATATAATATCTATATAATATATAATAAATTATATATTATATATATAATATATAATGTATATATATATATGCTTCTACAGAACTGGTTAGCAAACTGGTTACAGAACACTTCTGTAAATTTCTTGCCACTCAGTGTATAAACTGATGATGTTTTTCATTATATTCATTTCATTATTCAAAAGCATCATTATACTGACTCATTTAGGCATCTAATAAATGGAAAGATGTCTCATATTAAGGTAAATTAAATGGTCACATTGATTATATTGATGTGTATAATAATATTTTAATATATAATACTTCAGTCATTTAAATATAACACAAGTTTGTAAATGGAAGATATATAAAGGAAGAGTAGTAATTACTAATAACTGTTACAAAAATTATAATAAAAGCTAATGTATTATATTCACAAATATAGTGAGTAAAACTTTGTTAATGCATATTGATGCATCTAAGAGAGTTTACAGAAAAATAAAAAATAAGTTAACTGTTTAAAATGTCTTGGTTTATACTAAACAAAGCATGATTCCATAGTCCCACACTACCATTAGAGTTAAATACAATCACATTTAGTAGCATTTGCATTAACAGAAATATACCCTATTTTAATTTTATTTCAATTCACAACATTGCACTTTTTAAGTGTATGTATCTGTAAAACTATATTTTTACTAGGTTACTATGGTAAAAATCAGTTTTTACAGTAGCAAAATATATTTTTATTATGTTACTATTGTAAAAACCAGGAACAGAAGTATATTTTTTACTAGGTTACCAGTTTATACAATAGTAATCTAGTAAAAATGCATACTTTTGTTACTTTTTAAAACATCATTTCAGAAAAAGACATACACAGAAGAGCCAATCCATACTATTCAAGCTGAATTAAATTTCCTATCTAATCATGTGTTTTCTCAGAGTTAGAATAAAACATATTAGGATATGCTTCTGTACACAAAGCTTTATAGAATATCTGGGTATATGTAATTTTTGTTTGTTTGCAAGCACTTGTATTGGAGATACAGATATTCATAGTTAAACAACTAGAGTTCTACCCAACACATGCTGAAAAACAACAGCACCCTCCCACATTTCTCACTTCTCTGATTTCCATTTCACAGAGACAGAAGTTTTATAAGCTTTAGCTACTTTCTTCTTGTGTTTGTCTCCATTTAGAAAAGTATATATATGGCCGGGCACGGTGGCTCACACGTGTAATCCCAGCACTTTGGGAGGCCGAGGTGGGCAGATCACGAGGTCAAGAGATCAAGACCATCCCAGCCAACATGGTGAAACCCTGTCTCTGATAAAAATACAAAAAGTAGCTGGGCGTGGTGGCGGGTGCCTGTAGTCCCAGCTACTCAGGAGGCTGAGGCAGGAGAATTGCTTGAACTCAGGAGGTGGAGGGTGCAGTGAGCCAAGATCTCCACTGCACTCCAGCCTGGTGTCAGAATGAGACTCCATCTCAATAAATAAATAAATAAATAAATAAATAAATAAATAAATAAATTATATATATATATATATATATATATATATATATATATATATATATATATATATATTTGGCGTGTCTTCTTGAGAATATTTTTAAGTGAAGCCAAGGAAAAATACAACTACCTCTCTTACATCCATCTCCACATGGGTGTGCACAACGTTCTCTCAATTTTTTAAAAATAATTGTATCATAATTTTGGGCTACCTCAGTATTAGATGTTGACATTATAAACTAGATAATTATTACTTATAGACACAAATTTATTATATCATGATTTTATTCTCTTACCTGTAAAATTTGTGTTTTCTCTAGAATAATCAATTTTTTTCTGTTTGCTTGGTTTTCCATGTATTTGTAATAAAATATATTTTAACTTTCCACCAGAAATGTCACTTTTCATTCAGTACTTTCATCTAGTTTAGCAACTTTTTCTATTTCTTGGAGAAAGTCCTGTTGAAATCTTTCTTACTGTTCCTTTGTAGAGTATTTTGGTGTTTTTATGGATACTGTATTATTCTTTCTTCTAGGATATAAATATTGTTTATTTACTTACATTTCCCTTTTTCCTGCTTCCTGAACATTCTCTTTCCTTAGATTTCTTCTGTGTGTCTGTATGCTTTGATATCAGTGTTTCATGTTAGACGTTTTCTGCTGTTTACCGAGTCTTGCTTTTCTCTTCGTATTTAAGAGTAGGATAGTCTCTAAACTGAATGAAAGCTCTGTGTAGATCGGAGGAGCTTCTTGATTTTTATTTTATTGGAAAATGATCTTCCCAGACCCTTACATTAAAGACACCAACCAAGAAAGTATCTGCACATTTCTTTTCATAAACCGACAAGTGTTGCTTGGAGGAATCCTTTAGTCTCTGTGCGGAATTTTAAGCCTGGCTACATTGCTCTCACAGGTTGTTTCAGAAACTGTCTAGTGAGAACTTTTCACCACTGTTTTGAAGATTGACTTTACAGTTACTTCCATGATTAGAGTACCATTAGTTGCAGCTGTATCTTGTAACCTCTTCAGAGTCTATTGGGCTCAATGTCCCCAGAGAGTCAATTTACAGTCTACTGGCAAAGGGAGAAGAACCCATTTGTCAGATTGAATGTATGATAGTTGGTATCAGGGATCTAATCTTTGCTTAGACAGATTTCATATTATTTCTCCTGTTGCAGCTTCATAGGCACCCCGCAATTTTAGAGATATGTGGATCATCGATAATAATTCCCAAGACATTCTGAGAATCTCAGCCTTATTTGTGTTTTCTGATTTCCCACTCTGTCTGTTTATGTTTTGTTTCTTTTATCCATCTGCTTTCCTGTTTCCAAAGCCTGGTTCGTCTTGTCTGCTCTCATTGTCTTCGTAATTTTGATCTATTTATTGTTTGAAACCACTATTTTCATGTAAGTGTACTTTTAAAAAAACAGCCCTAAACCATTCACTTCAGAAAGTCTAATTAATGCCCCTCTACTTGCTCCTACAGTGTTCTACCAATTTTTTAAAACTATGATAAACTACTTTGTTCTAAGGTCTTAGCATGCAACAAATGAAGATTTTATGGGATAAATAATATATCTTACCAAAAAGGACAGTTATTAGTTCATTGGGAGGATTAACATCAATTGAATTTTGCACATCTTCCAAAATCAAGTGAATTATAAGATAAAGTGTACTAATTCATCATGTAGTCCTCTTCCATGTTGTATGCATTAATGAGATGTTTGAAATGCACTTGTGTACAAAATATATCATCCCTTCTGTCCTAGAGCTTACACTCTAGTGTGGTGATAGTCAAATAGGTTATGGAGTGCGTTACATATTTTACAAAATGTCAAGTGCAGCATGCTATGTGTATTAGTCAAGGTTCTCTAGAGGGATAGGACTAATAGGATCGACGTATCTATGAAAGAGTTTATTGAAGAGTAATGACTCACACTATCACAGGATGAAGTCCTACAATAGGCCATCTGCAAGCTGAAGAGCAAGAAGTCAGTCCAAGACCCCAAACCTCAAGAGTAGGGAAGCCGACAGTGTAGGCTTCAGTCTGTGGCAGAAAGCCCAAGAGCACCTGGCAAACCACTGATGTAAAGTCCAAGAGTCCAAAAGTGGAAGAACTTGGAGTCTCATGTTCAAGGATAGGAAGCATCTAGCATGGGAGAAAGATGAAGGCTGGAAGACTCAGCCAGTCTAGTCCTTCCACATTCTTTATTCCACACCTGCTTTATTCTAGCTACTCTGGCAGCTAATTAGATGATGCCCACCCAGACTGAGGGTGGGTCTGCTTCTCCCAGTCCATTGTCTCAAAAGTTAATCTCCTTTGGCAATGCCCTCGCAGACACAATCAGGAACAATACTTTGCATCCTTCGATCCAATCTAGTTGATGTTCAATATTAACCATCACACTATGAAACCATCTACTCTGGCTACTCAATCAATTTTAGTGGTCATTAAATGATTTATTAATGAAGTCACATTTAAGCAACTACTTAAAAGACAAATTAGATTTAGCCAAAATAAAACTATGGAAAGAAGTTTTAAAATAGTATGTAAAGCCTGGCTGGGAATTGCAATCCATATTTTCTCACAAGAAAACATGTTGGGAAGTTACATGGGAAAATCATTATACAAAACCATAGCCAAGTAATAGATTATTTTGGAAATTATTCATTTAAAGTGGTTGGAAGCTTTTTTAGTATAGAAAGCACAAGGATGATTAGAATACATTTTTACTCAATAAATATTCATAATATGTGGCTAGGAGAAGCATGGTTCATTTAGGGAAACCAGTAATAACGGCAATTATCATAGTCCAGAAAAATGATTTTGGTTATTTGGATTAACTTGTGAAATAAAGAAAAGTGGGTGAAATTTTAGATGATTATGAAATGAAATCTACAAAAATGTGTGCTTATTGGTATGATGGTTAATTTAATGTGCCAACTTATCTGGACTAAGGGATACTCAAAGAGCTCGTAAATCATTATTTCTGTGTGTGTTTGTGAAGCTGTTTCCAGAAAAGATAAGCATTTACATTGGTAGAATGAGTAAAGAAAACAATGCTTACCTGTTTGAGTGAGTGCCATTCAATCCTTCGAAGGCCAGAATAGAACTAAAACACAGGGGCAAAGAGAGTTCTCTCTCTTTGTTTGAGCTGGGAAATCTATCTTGTTCTGCTAGCAAACATTGGAGCTTCTGGTTCTCAAGCCTTGGGGCTCAGACTTGGACTTACTCCACTGACTTTCCTAATTCTCAGATCTTTGGACTTGGATTAGGCCTATACCACTGGCTGTCCCAGACCTCTGGCTTGCAGATGGAAGTTTGTGGGACTTTTCATCCATCTATTTGTGTGAGCTGATCCCTCATAATAAATCTCTTTGTATATATCCATACCTATATCTATAATCTATTTCATTCTCTCTCTCTATATATATATATACACACACACACACAAACACATATATATACACACATATATTATATAAGACTTCTGTTATGCAGGCAAATAGTGTCTATATATATAGCGAGAGAGAGAGAGAGACACTATTTGCTCAGTTTCACTGGAGCAGCATGACTAATATGATTGGATATGCGGGATGTAGAAAAAAGAGGCATCAGGAATGGTTTTCAATTCCCAAGATTATGGAGGGGTGAAGGCAGAAAGGATATAGAGAAAAAGCTCTTAGAGAGGCAGGAAGAAAATCGAGAGAGTGTAAAGACATTGCTGCCAAAAGAGCAGTATATTCGAAAGAGTAAGAGATCTGCTCCAACGTCAAAGTACAAAAGACCTGAAATATAGCTAGAGCTAGTGACCCTGATGTTACACAATCAAATGACCAGCCCTGAATTTGTTTTCTGTTTCTTACGCCCCAGTGTTTTTATACAAATACATTAAAATACAATTTGAAATTAAGATAGTAACAGAGTAAAAAAAAAGTCATGTTTGAACACTGTGGTCTGCATGCACATTAGGCAAATGTGAAAACTATGAATATTATTCTGGGTTATTTGTGCATTAATGAAATGCCTAGCTAGTTATTTTCTAATGACCCACTTTAGTTAACTGATCAGCTCTGATGAGAATATTAAAGTGCCTTGGTTTTAGTTTGAATGCTAATATTCTTTGCAGACGTTTGAAACATTTAGATGATCATATCTATTTGTTTAGAATGATGACAAATAATTAGCTCATTCCTAAGCCAGAGGGAGCATTTATTTTCTTCCCCTGAATGAAAAGGGGATTTTTCTTATTGTTAAAAAATTTAAAACCTTAGTATATCATTTTAAAATATAAAATTCTAGCCATGCAATATGAGATTTTGTTAATGTTTGTAACAATGAAATAGAGAAAATCATTACTTGTGCCAGTAATCAATGCAGATAGATTAAACATATAGACTTATATAATATTAGATTCCTCAGATCTGAATTCTACTTTTACCCAGCCCCTCCAAATGCAAGAAAGACATTTGTGAAAAGACAATGAAGCATGCATGACGTTATATTTCAATTGTCTTGGCGTTTAGCTCCTAAATTCAATATAGAACATGGCTGGGCTATGCTTTTGCATAGAAAAGACTTCTGTTATGCAGGCAATATTAACCTCAGAATATAGGTTGGCCTTCATCTATCCCAAGCCCACACCTAAAATACAGATTCAGGTATATTATTGAAAATAAAAATCTTAAATATATCTGATAGCTAAAGAGGCTTATGAAAATGTCAGTGCATACTACATGCATTCAAACTTTAACCTTCTTGAAAGATTCACCTCAGAGAGAACACTTTGTCAAGGCAGAGTATCATAGATGGTGACCCATTTTTGATGTAGAGCGATAAAATAGAAAAGAAATAAAGAGATGAACCTTTAAATATAAACCAAAATTATCCTGAAACATTAAATCATTTGTTGGTCAGGTAAGTTTTCCTCCTCTTCCTTCTCCTCCACTTCCTGTAACTCTAAGAGGATTAACGACTGGCTTTGTTATTTTCTAGGAGTGAGGCTTCTTTCTAGGATTTGGATTGGGGCAGTCAAAATCATGGAGTATCAGAGAAAATATACTCACTTTTATGGAGATATTTCCTTGTCAGAGTCATTGTTTCTATTTAATTCCAGACTTTTGTGAATCAGTTTTGATGTTACATCCAAAATCCTCTGGGGTGAATTGGGAGAGAGTTATGAGTAAATTGATTCTAAAGGCTACTTTATCTAATGGTAAACAGCTGTTCTAAAGGGTTACATAATACCTGTCAGAGATAAACAGAGCCAAAGAACATCTTTCCATCTTTAAGTCAATCTCTGGTCCACACAAAGAAACAAAGACCTACAACATATTTCTCCCTTTCTTTGTACTGGGAGATTGTACCTTAAAAGTCTCCATTCTTCAGTCAATCTTTGATATTCTACTTCAAACATAAATTGAATTTTTCCTTAGATTTGTATTATTCCAAAACTGTCTCTCATTGTGTCTTAATTTTTCAAAGTGCCAGATAATTAATGGAACACATTTTCCTGGCTCATCCTCAAGTTTCTTTAAGTAATTGTTTTAATTACTCTCATCTTTGCAATCTACTATTCTCTTCTCAAAGCACTCCACTTTGAATTTCCATCTTCTTCTTGTCATAAAATGATTTTTTGATCATCAATAATTTCTATGTTGACAAATCCCAGTGACCTCAGTTCTGATACAATATTATTCTACTTCTTAACATTGTTTGGTATAGAAGACAGCTCATATGTTTTTAAATATTCTATTTGTTTACAGGAATATCAAAATTATTCATTTTCTTGCCATCCTTTTCAATGCCCTCTGTCATTTCCACATTGTGATTTTATTTATAAACATTGGAAGAAGCAAGGGTTCAGCTCTCGTTTCTTTTTCTATACTTTCTATATTATTTCCATAGGTTCTTTGTTCTGATGCACATTATCTTCCAAGGACTCTCAAAATTGTATCTCAAATGCCACAAAACTTATACATCCTATTCCCTACTTGATGTACTTAAGTGAGAAATTTCAAAATTTGTCTAAATCTTCTCCTTTCCCAAATGTCCATTTTAGTTACTTGCACCCACATTCAGTCAATTGTCACAGCTAAAAATTAAGCCAGTTTGAGATATTATTCCCTTTCATTCACTAGCTCATAATACCTTATAGTTCTATTCTAACCAAAAACTCTGTTCTGATTTATGTGTGTGTTTGTGTGTGTGTGTGTGTGTGTGTGGTGTGTGTGTCTTTATCCTTCCCTAGCACCTGTGTCCAAAACTAACTCTTATGGCTTACTGTAACAGCCTCTTAGGATAGCTCCCTCTTTCTACTTTTCACTCTTTATAATCAATTATCCACTGAGTGGATAAAGAAATGGCTTAAAATATGCATAATATCAGTGTGACATATAATCTAAAAGAAGAACATGTTGGTACAGCAGAAATGGAAAACTACATCAAATGATGCTGAGAAACTAATAAAGATATTGACAGACAAGCAACCATGCAAATTCAGCAATACGAGGGTCATTAGTGACCTTGATAAGAGCAGTTAAAGTGAAATGGTCTGGGATGGAGTGGGTTGTGTAAAGAAGGTAGGTGATTAACTGGAGAGAATACGCACAATTATTTTAAAGAGTTTTGGGTGAAAGCAAAGGGAAATCGATAAATAGCTGGAGAGGAATGTGAAAGAAGAGGAATGTTTTGCATGAATGCATATTTCATTATCAAGAACATCCGGCTGGGCGCGGTGGCTCAAGCCTGTAATCCCAGCACTTTGGGAGGCCGAGATGGGCGGATCACGAGGTCAGGAGATCGGGACCATCCTGGCTAACCCGGTGAAACCCCGTCTCTACTAAAAAATACAAAAAACTAGCCAGGCAAGGTGGCGGGCGCCTGTTGTCCCAGCTACTCGGGAGGCTGAGGCAAGAGAATGGCGTGAACCCGGGAGGCGGAGCTTGCAGTGAGCTGAGATCCGGTCACTGCACTCCAGCCTGGGCGACAGAGCGAGATTCCGTCTCAAAAATAAAATAAAATAAAATAAAGAACATCCAAGTATGTTTACATGATATAGAAAAATCCAGAAAAGGTAGAAATTTAAGTACAAGAGAGAAAAAAATGGGATGATGAAATTAAGACTTGATTTATGTTTAGCCACAGCAGCTAAAAGTAGAAGAAAAAATTACAGAGAGGAAAACGCTCTGACAAAACATAATCTGAAAATGTGACAGTGTTTTGCCCTTCAAAGATATGCCTACATGTAACCTACTAATACACTAGATGAAACACCAAGAATTTCAGTAAATAGAAGTAGCTGTGGGGCTAAATGCTATGCAAAAAAGCTTGGTGAAATCAGGCTGGTAATGTAAGACAATAAAGCTTGTAAAAATAAAAATAAAATAATATCTTTTTAAGCATGAGTAACATGAGGTAAAGATTTTTTTAAATCGAAGGTAAATAGTATTAGATATAAAAGATATACATTTGATTACATTAACATTAAGAACTTTTGTTTGCTAAAGGAAGGCCTACCTAAGAGAGTGAATAAAGGAATTCATAAGTACTCTTACCTTTTCTTGAAAAAAATCATGCACTGTTTTGTAACACTCATATCTAATGCTGTGTAAAATCTGGAAAAAAAAAAGTCTAATATTCATAAAAAAGACAAAGATCAAAATGAAAATAGGAAAGGAGGGAATTCACACACATGAAAGTGAATACTATTTCAAGGTCCAATAAATAAATAAACTTGTTTTCAGTAAAATTACTTTTTAGTAACCAATGTGATATACCACCTCAGAAGTACACAACTGGCTAACATTCAAAAGACAGAATATTCTAACTTTAGATATAAATATGGAAAAACCTAATGTGGACATGGAATAACTGAACTCTCATACATTCATGGTAAAATTTTAAATTAGTGTGAACAACCATAAAAACTTTTGTCAGAAAAACTTTTTCAGTAAACAGTCTCATCACCTGTTACCCACAATTTTGTATCAGTGAACACACAACGGATGTCAATGGAATGCATGTGCCCATCAAAAGACACAGACACACATACTCTTAGAAGCTTTATTTCCAATACCACAAAACTGGACCCAATTCTAATGGCATTTATCAATTGAGTACAGAAATAAGTTCGATTTCTTTCCTTCTTCTACAATAGTTTTGCCTTTGTAGAATTCTTCTTTTAATTTGTTTTACATTTTGGCTTTAAAATTTCCATCCTTTTGTTAATTGACAAGTAAAAATTGTAGATATTTATGGTATACAACATAATGCATTGACACATGTATACTTTGTGGAATGGCTAAAACAAACTATTTAATGTATATTACCTCCTATGATTATCATTTTCATGGTAAGAACACAACATTTTCATATTATTTAAAATTTGAATTTTCTTTTTGAAAAATAGTGGCGTGACTGAATTTATACTGTTCTAAGCAATTTTTTCTTATTTTCAGTACTATTTCCTATTTTTCATTGTTTTCCCGTGACAAAGAAATAATAAAAGGGGGTGAGAGAAGAAAAAAGAAGGAAAAAATAAGAGGAAGAGAGGGAGCGAAAAAGAAGGAAGAAAGGAAGGAAGGAAGGAAGAAAGGAAGGAAGGAAGGAAGGAAGGAAGGGAGGAAGGAAACAAGGAAGGAAGGAAAGAAGGAAGGAGAAAAGGGAAAGGGAAACGAAGGAAGGAAAAGAAAGAAAGATAAACTATTGAAGCAAAGAGATGTACATGTTGCTGCTGTTCATTCATTCTCAATGCTTCTGATGTTTATGAAAAACGTTAAGATTGTGGGTTCTGACCGCATTTTAAAAGGTTTTCAAAGAATGTCAGGAAATAATAAGTATGTAGAGTTTTAATGGTCATAAGGTTCTAATTTTCATACTTAAGAAAACTTAAGCTGGGAGTGGTGTTTCACTCCTTTAATCCCAGCATTTTGGGAGGCTGAGGCAGGTGGATCGCCTGAAATCAGGAGTCCGAGACTAGCCTGGTCAACATGGTGAAACCCTGTCTCTACTAAAAATACAAAAATTAGCTGGGTGTGGTGGCTCAAGCCTGTAATCCCAGCTACTCGGGAGACTGAGGCAGGAGAATCTCTTGAACCCAGGAGGCAGAGGTTGCAGTGAGCAGAGATCGTGCCATTGCACTCCAGCCTGTGCGACAAGAGTGAAACTCTGTCTCTAAATAAATAAGAAAAAAGAAAAGAAAAAAGAAAACTTAAATGAATCAAATTTTATTATGTGATTTTTACATTTGCTACAAGTTGAACGTTTGACCCTCAAAATATATGGGTTTCAAAATAAAATAAACATAGCTTGACAGTGTAGACCAAATATCCAATTTGTCTCCTGTCATTATTAGAATTAGTTCACTTTAATAAAAGAAATCAATCACTGAATTAAAAGAAATCTCAAACTTTTACTTTGAGGAAAAGAAAAAAGCAAAGTCAGTAAATCAGTCTTTCCGTATAGAAATGACTTCAATTTGAAGATACCTAACCTAAAGTGCATGATGAGTAATTGCCCCATTAATTTGATGAATGTAGACAGTAATTTGTGATGATTTAAGCCTCAAACTTCTATTTTTCCCTCAGATGCATTGGATTTGTTTTACTTTAATTATTTGGGTCATTGCCTTGATTTCCCATTTAACATTACTTGTAAAAAGACTTTTTTATTTTTAAAATATAGCGTTTTTAATGAAGTTCTTTCTACTACCAACTTTAGCCTTTAGCTTACCATGTTATGACACTATATGTAAATAGCCACTTTAATAATGACATTTGGAATGGCTCCAAAAAGAAGAATAGTAGGAAAGCTGTGAATCAAGCTTTTGTGCCTTCAATTTTAAATGCATATTGTACCGTTACATTATTTTTCTTGGAACTAGAATATTTATTCTTAGATTTTTTTCTTAATCTCCTTCTTCCTCTTTCTCTTCCCCCTTTTCCCTTCACCTCTCCCTCCATTCTGTGATATTTTGAACTACAATTAAAAATTATAAATCATATTTTAAAATTGGATTTTTATTTTAATTATATATTAATTCATAAATTGCTATTAATTTAACATTAACATGCACTTCATTAAATGTGTTTAAAATATGAAAATGAAATTTTGTTTTTGTTATAAACTAACACCTGTATATTTGAATTTTCAAAATTGAAACAAAATAAAAAATAGAGCTTAGCACTTTAATAAAATATGACCTTTAGGATCAAGTTAATATTCACCAAAAAATGAAAATTTTGTATTATATTAAATTTTGTTTTAGAATGACATACATATATGCCATTTTTCCTTAATTCTATTCAGTTTAACATTTTCAACTTAGAAAGTTTTTAATGCCCTCTTTTGCCTTTGAGATTGGTAAATGTTCATGCATTGAGAACAAAAGTAATGAATTAATTTTTACATTTAATTAAAATGTACTAATTACCAAAGACAAATTGACAGAAATAATTACTATGTCAAACATAATAAGTTGAATTTTAGCTTTAATTTAGCTAAATTTTAATTCTCTATTTTTATCATCAATCAGAAAAGCAGGAATAATTTATTTTAAGTCATTAAGCAAGAATTTGCAATATCTAGGGTGATTTTTATGTTTTAGGGATCAGTTTATCACTTTGGTCTATTTGTATGAGACACTCAGGAGTCTTTGGCAGAGAAATTTACTCTAAAAAACTAGAAGTAAATAAAGCTATATTTGATACTATCATACATATGCATCCTTAAATCCTTGAATTCACCACCAAATAGCTTTCCTCTCATTTACTCAGCCATATTCCATGGTGAAACCCTAGAACTTGCACTGCCAATAATGACAGCTTCATTGACATGCAAGCTTCCTGCACTTCAGCCTACACTCTTGACTTTCCAGTACATGTCCTCTAGTCCCCTAATATTTTGTTCTAGGGGATTATTCTGGTCACAAAGTAACCAAAATCAAATACACAAAACTAGCAGAATCACTAAGTCCCCTAACTGAATGATGTACTGAGGTACCATCTGTTGTCCTGTCCAAGGTCAAGTTTTCTTGTGCACTGGATTGATGATCTAATCTCATTACATATGCATTTTTTCCCATTCACTTCTTCATAATTAACTGTTCCATCTTTCTTGAATTAGTCCTGTATGTACAAGCATACATGAAAAAGAAAGAAAAAAATCCCTCCCATGACCCTATATGACCCTATATGTCCTTCACTTATTTCTATGCTCATTTTTACAACTGTACTATTTCTTTTATCTTTTCTGCCCAGGATTCTGTCCCTATAGTCCTTTCAAGCAGAAATTTACTTCTAAATGTTGATTTCAATGGTAATTTCTCAGAAATTATCTTACTCAGCCTGTAAGCAACATTTGACAAATTTGATTCTCTCAGTTAAGGTAACACAACCATTTATAACAAAATGTCCCTGTCTGAAGACCTCTTGTGGCACAAGATATTTCTGTCCCAATATCCCTTCCAGAGGACACAGATACCTTTCCCAAATTCCCTTTCTATGTCCTCCTATGTCATGGCCAAGTCTTGTTTCATTATGTTCTATGGCAGAAGATACCTCTGACCAGAAGTTCACCTGTGTAAAGAAACTCTTCCCTGCAGAGTTAAAAAATAATAATTATCTATAAATACAAAACTGGCTAGCCATATGCAGAAAACTGAAACTTGACCCCTTCCTTACACCTTATACAAAAATTAACTCAAGATGAATTAAGACCTAAAACCATAAAAACCCTATAAGAAAACCTAGGCAATACCACTCAGGGCATAGGCATGGGCAAAGACTTCATGTCTAAAACACCAAAAGCAACAGCAACAAAAGCCAAAATTGACAAATGGGATCTAACTAAACTAAAGAACTTCTTCTCAGCAAAAGAAACTATCATCAGAGTGAACAGGCAGCCTACAGAATGGGAGAAAAATTTTGTAATCTATCAATCTGACAAAGGGCTAATATCCGGAATCTACAAGGAACATAAACAAATTTACAAGAAGAAAACAAACAACCCCAACAAAAAGTGGGTGAAGTATATGAACAGACACTTCTCAAAAGAAGACATTTATGCTGCCAACAAACCTATGAAATAAAGCTCATCATCACTGGGTATTAGAGAAATGTAAATCAAAAGCACAATGAGATACCATCTCAACGCCAGTTAGAATGGTGATCATTAAAAAGGAAAGAAGAGATGTTGGAGAGGATGTGGATAAATAGGAATGATTTTTACACTGTTGGTGGGAGTGTAAATTAGTTCAACTATTGTGGAAGACAGTGTGGTAATTCCTCAAGGATCTAGAGCTAGAAATACCATTTGACCCAGCAATCCCATTACTGGGTATATACCCAGAGGATTTTAAATCATTCTACTATAAAGACATATGCACACGTATGTTTGTTGCAGCACTATTCACAATAGCAAAGACTTGGAACCCACCGAAACATCCACAATGATAGACGGGATAAAGAGAAAGTGGCACGTAAACACCGTGGAATACTATGTAGCCATAAAAAAGGATGAGTTCATGTCCTTTGCAGGGACATGGATGAAACTAGAAACCATCATTTTCAACAAACTAACACAAGAACAGAAAAACGAACACCCCATATTCTCACTTATAACTGGGAGCTGAACAACGAGAACACATGGACATAGGGAGAGGAACATCACACACCAGGGCCTGTAGGGGGTTGGAGGCTAGGGGAGAGACAGCATTAGAAGAAATACCTAATGTAGGTGATGGGTTGATGGGTGCAGCAAATCACTCTGTCACGTGTATACCTATGTAACAAAACTGCATATTCTCCACATGTACCCCCAAACTTAAAGTATAATAAAAATATTAATCTTATAAAGAGACCTTTCTTAGTTTGCTCATTAATTCCACAGATTGTCACAGATTGCCAAGGATTTACTGGTCACATTTTTTCTTCATGAACAGATAGGCTAAAAACATTTCTCACCTTTCCTCTGCATTTAATTTAGCAGCAGGTTACTGAGTTCTGGTCAATGTTATGGAGGAATAAGTAGATAGAACCCTTCAGAAGTAGGCATAACTACTCCTATATGATACTCTACATTCTCTATTGCTTTCTCTGATGGCTATATAGGAGTATTGTGATTAAGATGATGGAATCACAAAATTACAGGAAACTTGTCACAGTGCCATTTAATGAGTCATGCAATATTTACTGAATTATGGTTTAAGAACTAAATATTCTGTTAAGACACAGTGGTTTGGGGGTTAATTTAGTAGCTAAATATATATTCCCCATATCATCCCTCCCTCTAGATCCTGATGCTCACATTTCAACCTGCTATCTAAAATAGGCTCTTGGAATGCTAATTAGCATCTGTACATTAAAATAACCAATACTTAATTCTGGGTTTTCACTTTAAAAAAAAAAAAACAGGTTGTCAGGTTGTTCCCCCAGTGTTCCCCTAGTTTATGTGTAGTTCAGGCAAAATCCTCAGTCAGCACTGAGTGTTTTTGTATGGTCTCATCCTATTTCTAGTGTTATCAAGTTATTTGGCTAAAACTTATAAATATATCCATAACGCAAATGCTTTCACTTCCTACTATTGTAACCCCAACTATGTTACCTCTTACTTAGAACATAGCCATAGCCTTCTAACTCTTTGATTTTGAATATATTATCCTTCTGAGTTAAGTTTTCCAGTGGGTTTTCATCTCTTGCATACAAACATACATAACGTAGCTTAAAATTATGTGCTGGATTTAGTCCTGATTTCATAAAGAAGCATTTGTAGGAGTCGTGGAAAAATATTTTGACCTAAGAAATACATAACTGTTTGTATTAGGTGGTGAAAGTTAACGTTAGCGTGATAGCTAGAAGCCAGCAGTGTGGATTCTTCACTCTTGAATAGTGTGTAAAACCATGAGTTTTCCTTTCTTCTGAGTAGAAATTTCCTATAGACATAGAATATGTAATATTGAAGGTATTAGTGAAACGTCTCAATCCTATCTCCAAGACTTCTTCATGACGTTCTGTATGTTGTCTGTGATACACAGGACAAAGGTTGTTAATTATGGCAGAAGTCATACAAATAACAGTTACTATAAGGCAATAATGCTTTTGAGATACATACTGAGAAGAAAATCTTTGCAAGTGATGATAAAGATTAAAAAATATAAACACCGGGAGTTATATATTTGATAAGGATCTTTTGTCAGTTGATTAGTGAGATAAATGGATGAGAAAAGAATATGTCATCTACTAGAGGACACCAGCCAAAGAATGATGAGGACTTGGATCTCTGTGGAGCAGTGATATTGCAGAGGAGATGATCACTGTGAGAACTACCCAAGAAATAAAATTACCAGAATTTTATAATTTTGGGAAATACAGGACATTTGGGAAAAAAAAGGAAGGGACGACAATAAGTAATAATACAAGCTTTTGAAAATTCGGTGGCTTGTGTAACCATTACCTGATGCGGATTCTGTAAGAGGCAAAGAATACTTTCTCACTTATGTATTGCCAAGGATCATTTTAACTTCGATTGCAAAAATCAACTTGGAAATTTAATTACTGCTTACATGCAACAATCAACTTGGAAATTGAATTGCTGCTTAAAATCTAAACTTCAGTGGAAGCAAACGGAAGTTGGTAACATGTATGATCTGAAAAATAATTTACCCATTACAACTAATTTGTCTTCCTATTGTTCTAAGCACATGAATAAATAGCTCAATATACAAAAAAAAAAAAAGAGAGAGAGAGAGAAACATAATATTAAGAACATCATCAGGTCTGTGATTCTAATAAGAATTGGAGAGTTATTTGTCTTTAGTTTTTAAATTAAAAATCTAATATCTTTTCTTCTATAGTTAAGTACAGTTGCTGGGTATAATTGAGCAGAGTGATATTATAACTAATTTGTGGCCCTCTCTCTCTCACATACACGCACAAATTTCAGAAAGTAGCTATACTCATGGATCCTTACTCCTGAAAATCACTTGTAGAAGATATAATTCTAGCCTTTGTCATACAGCTGTAAATGACTGTGAAATAGAGATGCTCCAGACACAAGATACATCCATGCAAAAAGATTACAACTAACATTCATATTGCATAAGATTATGCAAAAGCTTTGTTAACCTGATATTTTCAATGCACATTAAATAACTAGAGCCTTTGTCTGTCAGTTAACTCCTATATAATTATTTTAACAGGCTACAGAGGCTCAACTGATCTGTAAGACTAAATCACCATTTTATTTAAAAAATAAAGATATTGAGGCAAAATTAATTTTAGTTACTCTTGTGATATATAGATATATATATGCTGGGGGAATTATAATTAAAAATAAAATAAAGCTTGTGACTCTATTTCCATTATATCACATTTTATCTTGATTTTGAGAGGAAGATAATAAACGTAATGGGAATATTACTATTAGTAATAAAACCGAGAATAGTTATTAATATTATTATTTTTGGCTGGGCATTGTGGCTCATGCCTGTAATCTCAGCACTTTGGGAGGCCAAGGTGGGCAGATCACCTGAGGTTAGGAGTTTGAGACCAGCCTGGCCGACATGGTGAAACTCCCTGTCTGCTAAAAACACAAAAATTAGCTGGACGTGGTGGCAGGTGCCTGTAATGCCAGCTACTTGGGAGGCTGAGGCAGGGAGAATTGCTTGAACCTAGGAGGCAGAGGTTGCAATGAACTGATATCACACTATTGCACTCCAGCCTAGATGAAAGAATGTAACTCCATCTCAAAAAAAATACATATATATATATATTTAAAATAATATTTATCTGTCAGTTAGCTCCTATATAATTATTTTAATAGGCTACAGAGGCTCATAGACTATATATATAACTAATTATATATATTATGTATAATAAATATGTGTATATATGTATGTATATATAGTTACTAACACATTGAAAGTTGCACATATGCCAAGTACTGTTCTAACTGCTTTAGGCTTCTTATATGGCAACCCAAATATGGCATGCTAGTTTCTAAATTTGTGGTATTCCTGATATTTTATTGGTAGAAATAATTTATGACATTGGTCATTGTGACATTTAATATCAATGATTTCCAAATTTATTTGCAAAATATGTCACAAATATTTGTGTAGCTACTTAATTTTTCCTTCAAATAGTTAAAGCAAGTGGGAATCTTGTCTCTTGTATTAATGGCTGGCATAGCTGTGATGTCTTATGGACTTTTTTCATATGAAACAGTGATACCCAGACCCATTTCTAGAGATTCTAATTCCATTTGTTTGGAGAGCAGCCTTAGGCATTGGGGTCTCTCTCTCTCTCTCTCTCTCTCTCTCTCTCTCTGTCTCTCTCTCTCTGTCTCTCTCTCTCTCTCTCTCTCTCTCTCTGTGTGTGTGTGTGTGTGTGTGTGTTAAGGGAGGCATAAATAAGTATTTTTAAAAATATATACAAATAGTTCTATTGTTCAGTCAGTATTAGATACCAATGATTTGGAATTGGAATTTGAATATTTGTTACAGTGCTTATATTCTGGTAACAGAGAAAAGTCAATAAATAAGATACAACATACCTACATGAGAATGAAATAGGTAATTTGCATGTTAAAAACAATATTTGTCTTTATAAGAAACTCACAGATGTTTTCCCAAAGTGATTGCATGTTTTACAAGGTCACTAGCAATGTGTGAGAAAAATATGTTCCATATTCTTGTTAAAAATAAGCACTCTCAGTCTTTTAAATATTATATATTCTATCGGGCATAGTAGAAACTCATTGTGATTTACTTTGTAATTTTCTGATTATTAAAAGTAATAAGCATGCTTTTATGTGATTACATTTCTGTGTATTTACTGAAATGTTTGTTCAAAACATTTGCCTATGTTTTGAGTTGTTAGTCTACTTCCTATTGAATTAGAAGGGTTTTTAAATATATATATTCCAGATACAATTTATTTGTCATGTACATGTACTTCAATTACTCTCTCCACAGCAAAGGACACGTATGTTTATTGTTCCATACAATGAATACATATTCTTCAAGAGCAAAGGACAGCCATGTTTAGGGCCTATTATAAAATGTCAGGGTTCCCAGAGCTGAGTTCCCCTCTTGCAATGGAATTCACTATGGTCGTTGGTGTCGTCTAATCCTCTTGTCATTGTCCTGGGCTTGGGGAATTAGTAAAATATGTTGACACTCTGGCAACTGTTATTTCCATGAGTAATGAACTTCTCTTCATCTCTGACCAATGGATGTTAGTCACTAATATCCATGAGACTCTGGCACCCAAATTTGTTAGCTTGCAAGTTGGTTAAAATCTCAGGCCATTTACGACTCTTGAAAGCAACTTCAACTTCTGGGTACCTACTTATGATATATTTGGATTTGTCCATTATTCCTCTCTTATGGGCTCATGGAGATCTCATAAAATGTATCTGAGGAAAAAACAAAATACAATAAACAAAATCTTATTCCTAGATTTTAGAAGGTTGTGGCATCTATTGAAGAGGTATGACACTGCATTACAATGGCATACCTATGTGGTTATATAGAAAAGTTGGAGGGACATCCTCCCAATGTTTGGTATGTCAAAAGTGAAGCTTGTTGCTCAATTTTTTTTTGTATAAAATATGACCACAAGTAAAATATATACTGATTTTTAGGTAGTAAGATAGTTTAGTGCATGGTCATAGATCGTTGACATGAATACTTGTGATGATTTTATGTTTGATAGTAAGATGGATATTTTGAACATATTTTGTGTTCTATCTGGAAGCTCACCAAAGTTCACCCACTGTAGGGGAGGGTTTTGATAGTCAAGAGAACCAATTATCCTATTCTGTATATGATTGTCAGCTTCTGTTCTCAGCCATACCATACTTGTTCATTAATTCATGACCTGTCATGACACCTGTCACTATTTCTGAGTGCCCGATCTGCCAAGGGTAGGATCCAAAGCAGAACCACTAGTATGCTCCCTCTCCATGAAAGAACAAACTGGCTATATGGTGGCAGGTTGATAATATTGAACCACTTTCAAATCTAAGATAACACGATTATTTTTTGTGTTATAAAATAAAATTAATGTTAATATTTATTTACCTTCCTTCCTTCCAACGTTTTTGCCCAAATGTAGATTGAGTGAATATCTTACTAATTATTCTGCTGCCTCAAACAATACTGCTTTTGACAAGTTAATCATTTTGTAGAAAAGGAGGCAATGAGCAACACCTATCACAACTAATGGTTTTGATATATAGAGAAAGAGTTGTGACAGAATGTTAAAATCTAAGCTATGTCACAACTAGGTAATAAGAGCTTACATATTTAGGTTACCAATTTCTGAGGAGTATGCCACAGACTTGGTATTTTAACAGTTTTATTGAAGCTGGAACATAGATATAAGAAACAAGAGATGTAAACAGAATACTCTCTCCCTACTACTTCTAATTGCACTCTCAGTTATTCTTACCTTTTATTTTTCCATCTTTGTCCTCTTTTTATTTAGAGGTCTTGTTGTCTGCAAGATAGGAGTGCTTCCAAAAGAGAACACAACAAAGGTTCGATTGAACTAGAAGCTGATATTTTGTCCTACCTGTTCTGATATATTCCTGTCATCTGGCTATTTGTGGTTCCTTATGACCATGTGGTGATTGATTCTGATTATCATAAAGAAATGAGATCGTATGGGGTAACAGGTGTATAATGGTAAACCAGAACATTCTCTAGAACATCCAGACATGACTCCAGTGGTTGATGGGATTTCATGTCTTTCCTTTTAAGGAAAACAATGATCATTTGTTCACTTACACAATTATACTTGGAACACACATATTTTTCATTATGATTGTTTCTATGCTTTCATGTAGATAGAAAGGTGTGTTTCAAAGCTGATCATTCAGAGAGGTAGACTGATTGTGTGGAATGTTTTCTTTTTGTATTAAAACAGCCATTGCCCCGGGAGGCGGAGCTTACAGTGAGCTGAGATCCAGTCACTGCCCTCCAGCCTGGCCGACAGAGCGAGACTCCGACTCAAAAAAAAAAAAAGAAAAAAAAAAAAAACAAAGCAAACAAAAAAAAACCATCCATTGCCCTTTTAATGTCTAGCTGTGTGTCAAGCACTGGACATCTAGGATCTACATTTCCCAGACTCCCTTGCCAGTAGGATTCCAATATAGATGCTAAAATTAGAGGAGCATATTAAAGGCTTGGAGGTTGGAAGGAAAGCAGACATCATTAATTTCCTATCTCTGCAGATATGTCAAGTGCTTGAACACATTGAAGAAATGCTGTTTGAGTGGCTAATTCCCTAGAGTACAGCTCTTCTTAATGATGCAGGCAGCTGGACCACTGGAAATAACTTCCTTGATTTCTACACTTCCAGATTTCCTCCCATGATTCCTCCTGATAACTGTTCCTTATCCTTTTCTAATACTTTTAAAGAAAACAAGTTTCCTGCATGTATTCCATTTTTAAATTATTCTGTCAACCAGGCTGGAGTGCAGTGATGCAGTCACAGCTCAGTGCAGCCTCAATCTCCAGGGCTCAGTCACAGCTCAGTGCAGCCTCAATCTCCAGGGCTCAGGCTCAAGTAATCCTCCTGCCTCAGCCTCCTGAGTAGCTGGGCCCATAGGTACATGCCACCACACCCAGCTAATTTGTTAATTAGAACTTTTTTTTTCTTTCTTTTTTTTTTTTTTTTTTGTAGAATTGGTATGTTTTTATGCTGACCAGGCTGTTTTCAAACTCTGGGGCTCAAATGATCCTCGCATCTTGGCCTCCCTCCTACAATTTTTTTTTTTTTTTTTTTTTAATACAGGGTCTTGCTGTTTTGCCAAGGCTGGTTTCCAGTTCCAGAGCTCAAACAATCCTCTTGCTTCAGCCTTCTGAGTAGCTGGGACTACAGGCATACACCACTGCTCTTGGCTTAAATTTCATTGTAATTTAAATACCTGGAGTGTTTTCTGTTTTCATAGCAAATACCTTATTTACATATTAATCTATTTTAGGAAATGAATAATGTCCTTTTAATTTCTGCATCATTTCGTTTTGAATTGCTTAGCAAAGTCAAGTAGTTCTAAACCTTGATGACCTGTATATTAAGATAATCTTTAAATTAAAATAAACAGGCTGGGCACAGTGGCTCATGCCTGTAATCTCAGCACTTTGGGAGGCCGAGGCGGGGGCATCACCCGAGGTCAGGAGTTCAAGACAAGCCTCGCCAACATGGGGAAACTCCATCTCTACTGAAAATAAAAAAAATAAAAAATTAGCAGTGTGTGGTGGCAGGCTAATTTAAAATATACTTCTATCATTATTCAGCATCTACCTTCTGATAATTTTATACTCCATTAATTTCAGAATAAGGACCTGAAAACATTGCATTTTCATTTTTTCCCATCCATAGTTTGTGCTATTGTTATCATACATTTTAAGCATGATGTGGGCCGGTCGCAGTGGCTCACGCCTGTAATCCCAGCACTTTGGAAGACTGATGGGGGAGGATCAGTTGAGATCAAGAGTTCAAGACCAGCCTGGTCAAAATGATGAAACCTGGTCTCTACCAAAAATACAGAAATTGCCCAGGCCTAGTGGCACATGCCTGAACTCCCAGCTACTCGGGAGGCTGAGGCAGGAGAATCGCTTGAACCCAGGAGGTGGAGGTTGCAGTGAGCCACGATCATGCTACTGCACTACAGCCTGGGCAACAGAGCAAGACTGTCTCAAAAAATTAATTGATTAATTAATTAAAACAAACAATGAAACAACTGGATAAACAACAAAGAGCCTTCTGACCTACAAAATTTGCTAAGTTACGTGAGTCCTATTCATAAACGTCTCCGTTTTACTCCATGTGTCACTGATTTTCAAAACTTTAAGCAAACTGGAATCATTTGAAAGGCTCGTTATAGCAGATTTCAGGGCCTTGTCTTCAGATTCATGTTTCAAAGGTCTGGAATGGGGTGCAAATATTTAAATTACGGAGTTCCTGGGTAACGCTGATGCTGCTGGTTCATGGGAGGCATTTGAGAATTACCTCTCTCACTGGATTTTAATATTTCACTTTCACTTTCTTTTCAAATACATATTGTCAACTGAAGAAAAAGTCGAGCTTTTAGAGAAATAGAGTTTGACATGGCAGCAACTGTGGCAAAGCAGCTGCTGCTGCCAGGACAGCTGGAGACGTGAGCCCACGCTGGGGGCTGTCCATGGGCCCACACTCTCTTGATGAGTGGAAGTCCCGTTGGATCAGAGTAAGATGGACAGTAGCTTTGGTTGCGATTGTGGTGAGCTGGAGCCACCTGATCACTAACAAAAGACATCTGTTAATCAACAGCCGCCAGGGCTTTGTGATGAAATATATAGCAACAAAGGAAGAAAAGAAGCAAAATGGAAATAGTGCCTGCCAGCACCTTAGAACAATGCTGCTCAGGGCCAGTCCAACATTGAATGTGTCTGCACTGTGAGGAGAATGTTCATAGAAGCCTGTTGTGTTGTGTGCATATTTATTCATATTTTTGTTAAATGTTAAATCATTTATCACAGTAAATCTGGGTGCATAGTATATAATTTCATTTCATTGGAGCTTCTTGAGTGTTTCCTTTAAATGTCTGCAGAGTTGCTGCCCCTTTCTTGAACTATGAGTACTGCAATCTCTTAAATTCTCAATATGAGTAGAGCTTTTTGAGCTTTATATCTAAGGGGAACTGAACAAGCCTGTTTGGAAAATGCAATGAACATCAAGAAACCATCCTGCTATGGAAAGCATAATTATTTTTCTTCTCCCTGTTTAAAAGATCCTTCCTTTTGATGTCAGTTTTCTTCCTTGTTTACACAAGTTCAACGATTCAAAAGGAAAACTCGATAGTAAGGGTTTCAAACGGGCAGAGAAAGTTGAAAGTCTCATGAACATTCATGGTTTTGATCTGGGCTCTGGATATATGAACTTAAAACCTTTGGATTGTGGAGGCAATAGCTTGTTTTTTTTTTCTGCTGTAGACGATGACTGCGATAAAAGAATCCATCAAGAAAATTGTCCTTACTGATCCCCAGACTGTCAAAAATGCTCTACATGAAATCAAAATTATTAGAAGATTTGACATCCTAACATTGTGAAAGTGTTTGAAATTCCTAGTACCAGTGGAAGCCAATTAGCAAACAATGTGAACTCTCTTACCAAACTTTACAGTATTTACATTTTTCAGAATTACATGGAGACAGACTTGGCGAATATGTTGGAGCAGGACACTTTACTGGAAGAGCATGCCAGACTTTTCATGTATCAGCTGCTAAGGTGGCTTAAGTATATTCACTCTGCAAATGTATTGCTCAGATATCTCAAACCAACTAATCTTTTCATTAACACTGAAGACACGATACTGAAGATAGGGGACTTTGGTCTTGCAGAGATCATGGCTCCTTATTATTCCCATAAAGATCATCTTTCTGAAGGACTGGTAGTTAAATGGTAAAAAGTAAACTACTTTTACTTTCTCCTAATAGTTATAGTAAAGTCATTGACATGTGGACTGCAGGCCACATCCTTGCTGAAATGCTGACTGGTAAACCCTTTTTGCAGGTGCACCTGAACTCAAACAGGTGCAGCTGATATTAGAATCCAGTCCTGTTATACATGAGGAAGATTGTCAGGAGCTTCTCAGTGTAATTCCAGTTCACGTTAGAAATGAAATGACTGAACCACAAAAACCTATAACTCAGTTGCTTCAGGGAATCAGTTGAGAAGCACTGGATTTCCTGGAATAAATTTTCGTATAGGTTAACAGCAGAAGAAGTGCGGTCCCATCATTACATGAGCGTATATTATTTTCCAATGGATGAGCCAATTTCAAATCATCTTTTTCATATTGACGATGAAGTTTATGATATTTTGCTTATGGATGCAACTCACAGTCACATTTATAACTGGAAAAGGTACGACTGTTAGTTTTCAGGGCATGATTGGTCTATGCATAACAAATTTGATATTGATGAAATTCTGCTTGACCCAGGAACTCTGTCTGATGTCACTGATGAAGAAGTCCAAGTTGATCCCCGAAAATATTTGGATGGACATTGGGAAAAGTATAAAGTATCTGGAGGATCCAATTGCTGTACTAAGCCTTTTTGGCAGCACCCAGATCATCATGACAACAAATAGGCATTTGAAGTGTAGCCATATTTGTAACTACAAAGCCAGGTCATCATCATATTTAGATAACTTAGTTTGGAGAGCGAGTAAAATTAACCATTACTATGAACCCAGGGTTATTACAGATATTTCCAGTTGGAAAGAATAAAGCAGAGAAAAATCTGATAAGAAAGGAAGTGAAAATGTGAAAGGAATGGATTGGTTAAAGCCCAGAGAGCGCTTGAGGAAGCCTCTCAGCAACTGATTGAAAAACGAAGGGAAAAAAAATCAGGGGTTTGATTTTGATTCCTTTATTGTAGAAACTACTCAACTTAGTTCACAACACGAGCCTACTGATGCTGTTGAGAAATTAAATAACTCGAATAGGTCAGAGTCCCAACTAGAAATGAAAAGTTTGATATAAAAGACAGTAAGCCAAGAAAAACAGAAAAAAGGAATGGCAAATTTGGCTCGATTACAAGTCTTGTACCAATCTTCTTGGGACAGCCAGTTTGTGGGTGGTGGGGAGAACTATTTTATCACAAATTAGTTTTGTTGTAAGGTAAGGAAGTGTGAATGAGTGGAGAAGGAAAACATTTACACTAGTTACTTAGACAAGTTATTTAACAGGAAAGAAGATGCTGAAATACTAGAAACTGAACTGGTAGAGGATGGGAAACTTGGGGAGAGAGGACATGAAGGATTTCTGAACAACAGTGTGGAATTCCTCTTTAACAAGCACCTCCAGCCCATGGGCATCCTGCAGTGTCGCAGTCCAGTTGGGTCACCACTTAAGTCAATACAGGCCACATTACCACCTTTTGCTATGGAATCTTCCCGTCAAATTCCTCACAAAACCTGCAGCAACATTTTAAAACATGTGAACTAAAATACTCAGCAGACATTTATCTTTGCTTTCTTCATGAGATGTGTTTTGTCTTTATTTTATCACTAGTGTTTAAGTCATTTTTTACTTGAATCAGATGGTGTAATTTAGTAAGAATTAGCTCTTGGTTTTTACAATCCAGACTTTTTTTTTCCTGCATATGAGATAGTTTTCATTTTAACTGGCATGTCGTTTGCACACAAAAATAAAGAATAGAGCAAACTAATGCAACACTGGAGGAGGCAAAAGAAATGCACTAAGACAAGTAAAAAAACATCCTCTCATAGAACAATGATCTGTTTTACAGGAAACAACTCTTGCCTTGAAATTTACACAGTGAGCTGGGCGCAGCGGCTCAGGCCTGTAATCCTAGCACTTTGGGAGGCCGAGACGGGTGGATCACGAGGTCAGGAGATGGACACCATCCTGGCTAACACGGTGAAAACCCGTCTCTACTAAAAAATACAAAAAAACTAGCCGGGCGAGGTGGCGGGCGCCTGTAGTCCCAGCTACTCGGGAGGCTGAGGCAGGAGAATGGCGGGAACCCGGGAGGCGGAGCTTGCAGTGAGCTGAGATCCGGCCACTGCACTCCAGCCTGGGCGACAGAGCGAGACTCCGTCTCAAAAAAAAAAAAAGAAAGAAATGTACACAGTGAGACTCTACATAATTGCCTGAAAATATCTATTTTTTTCTAAAACATTTTTTATTCATGAATATTTTTAAGTTTTTCACACTGTACACATTTCTTGAAACATATGACACTAGTAGCAATGGAAAATGACTGCCAAAATTGGGTTCACATGTGTTATCTAGCTCAAGATAACAAAAGTATGTGGCAAAACATATACCACTCACAGTGCTTCACAATATGCACATTTATTTAGCCAAAATTTATTGTAGTAAACTATTCTTAATAAGACTCATTTACTGTTTATCAATGTTCCGATATGCATTCTTTATAGTGAAGTGTTAATATATCACATCTTATTTATTTTAGCAAATCAGTATATTTTCTGTGTTTAATTTTTAAAAAGTAACTTAGTTTTTAAAATGTATTTGCAAATACACTTCATTTGGCACTACGGTTTGTTGCCTACCTAACTGAATATATAATGTCAGCGTATCTTAAGCATGTCCGTGTATTTAATTTACTTAAGTGTTTAAGTAAATGATCACTGTACATAGGAATTTGTATTGTGTAAGTGCTTGATTTATCTTTAAAGAAAAATTAGGAATGACTTTATTGTAAATTACTCCAAGAAGTCTTGTGTTTATTTAAAAAATTGATGTTAAACTTGAGTGTGTGGAAATAATTAAGGTACATCATTATTGTAGTTTAAAAGTTGTACATGATAAGACATTTTGATTTTATTGTATGTTTTTACTGAATGGTCTATTCCTCATCCCAAGGCAAGCATGAATAAAATAAGGTTAAATGTAGCAAGTGGTATCACAGTCTCTTATAATTTGTTTTGTCTATTTCATTGTATTGAATAGTCTGTATCTTTGGTTATCCTGTTTGAGGAAAAAGAAGAAATAAAACACGGCCCACAAAAACAAAACAAAACAAAGAAAGAAAGCAAGCTAGTTTTATCTGGAAGTCATCCTGAGAATTATTCCTGAGGCCTACAGCCTAGGAGCAGTACAAAAGAACCTCTCTAATGGGCTGGTTCTATCAGAGGTGGTTGAACCAAAGCAACTCCATCTTGAATAGGGGCTGGGTAAAATGAGACTGAGATCCACTGAGCTGCATTCCCAAATGATTAAGGCGTTCTAAGTCACAGAATAAGATAGGAAGTGCACACAAGATACAGGTCATAAAGATTCTGCTAATACAACAGTTTGCAGTAAAGAAGCTGGCCTAAACCCACCAAAACCAAGATGGCAATGAGAGTGCCCTCCGGTGGCCCTCACTATTACACTCCCACAAGTGCCATGACAGTTTACAAATGCCACGGCAACATCAGGAATTTACCCCATATGGTCTGAAAAGAAGAAGGCTTGAATAATCCACTCCTTGTTTCGCATACAATCAAGAAATAACCATAAAAATGGGCAACTAGCAGCTCTCGGGGCTGCTCTGTCTATGGAGTAGTCATTATTTTGTTTCTCTACTTTCTTAATAAACTAGTTGTCACTTTATGGATTCACCTTGAATTCTTCCACAAACCCTCTCTTTGGGTGTGAATTGAGACCCCTTTCCGGTAACAGTTCCAGGCTGCAGGCCTCAGTCTATAGTTCTCAGTAAGACTTCTGAATAAAATCAACTTTAATTCTTTAAAAGTCTATTGTTTTTCTTTAGTCAACAATATTTAATAAAGCATTTTATGTTTTCAGAAGTTCTTACATTTTATTTTTCTTTGCTAAGTCAGACTTACTACCTGTCACTAAGTTCTCAAGGTCTTCTTATCCATTGCCCACATCAATGGTCTCAGACATAAGGTTTTTCATTCAGTCAGTTATTTTTATAAAAACTCTATAGGCATGCAAAAAGTAAAAGTCTTACATTAAATATGCATTTTTAAATTATTAATATTGAAAAATTAATCATAAGAGAATAAGGCAAAAATGTCAATTTGAAAATCATGTGTATGTATACCTCTGTGTATATGTTAGTTTCCAAATCTGACCCTAATACAGTTTGACACCTCTCCCGTTAAACCTGAGCTTTATTATTGTTCTTCAAAGATGTACTTACGTGAAGTCAAGTCAACTATTTAAATTGGTCAATTCAGTTCAATAATCAATAAAACTGATTAGCTAGTTCTATGAGGAATTGATTATTCTTGAGAGTTTGTAATTTGATGGAGTGGTTTAATATCCTTTAAGGAACTTATCTAATTGATACCTTCTTTATAGATTTTCTCTTCAAGGAGGAACAAAGCAAAGTGATCAATTTGTGATCAGGGCCAATATATTACATTTAAAACATAATCTTTGACTTTCTTCTTTTTAAAGATAGGGTCTCACTGTGTCATCCAAGCTGGAGTAAAGTGGTGTGATCTTGGCTCACTGCAACCTCCTTCTAGGCTCCAGTGATCTTCCCTCCTCTGCCTCCTGAGTAGCTGGGAATAAGGGTGCACACCACCATGCCCAGCTAACATAATCTTAGACTTCCCTATCGACCACTTGCCCTCTGTCAGACAGATAATAAGTTAATTAATATATCTCTTCCAACTCTCTTGTCTAAATTATAATGATATCCAATAACTAATTTTAAGGATTATTGAAATATTAGGTTCTGATGACTAAAGGAGTAGATATAAAATGGTTAAGAAGATTCAATAAACAATAGTAGAAGAAAACCTAACATGATCAGAAAAGAGACTTTATTTTCTGTTCTTCACAATCTATTTTCTGATTGTAAGAAGGAAATATAGAAATCAGTAAATACAGAAATTTATACATATGAAAATGTCTGCAGTTGACTTCATTTATTTTTACAAATGTATACTTTCTAGGTAGTTTTTTGCATTTTAAAGATGTGCAATAAGAATGAAAAATGTTTTAGATCAGATTCCGTAAAAGCAGAGTCTAAGTGGAGGATCCAAGTGCACACGATTTGTTGGAGGTGTGCTCCTCAGAATATAAGAGAGAATGTGAAGAAAAATTGGGAAGAGTGAGACAGCTGAGCAGGGATCGGGTCTCAGGTAAAACCTAGCCTTGGCTGTGTCGACAGACGGGCTACTATGGAACATAAACCTTACTTGGAGGTTATCCCTGTTGAGGGCCTGGGCCAGCCTTTTCTGCTGGAGAGGCAGCTCCTTTCAGCAGAAGACAAATCTCCAAAGAGGAAGCCCCTATGAGATTTGGCAGCCAATAAGATGGTGAAAAATAAGCTCTGGTGGGATCATGATTTATGTTCTCATAACTTTAATACAGTATCTTGTAGTGATGAGAGTTGAGTGCAGTGTTTAAGAATGCAGATACTGAAGCAAATACCTGAATTAAAATTTGGACTCTACCACCTAGGGATTGTCAGGGGTAGGTTAATTAACCTTTCATGTCATACATTTTTATGATATAAAAATACAAATGATATTATAATAATATTTTAATATAAGACTATTTTAAAGGTTAAATAACATAACATCATAATTATTATCAAAGATGTGGAGTAAAAGGAACACATACACTGATGGTAGAAACACAAATCAGTTCAGGCACTGTGGAAAGCAGTTTGAAGATTTCTCAAAGATGTTAAAATGGAACTACCATTGGGTCCAGGAATTCCTGGCTACCTATCCAAAGGAAAATGAATTGTTCTACCAAAAAGACACTTGCACTTCTATTTTCATCACAGTGCTATTCACAATAGCAAGGATATGGCATTAGTTTAGGTGCTCATCAATGGTGAATTAGATAATGAAATGTGAGGCCGGGTGCGGTGGCTCATGCCTGTAATCCCAGCACTTTGGGAGGCTGAGACGGATGGATCATCTGAGGTCAAGAGTTTGAGACCAGCCTAACCAACATGGTGAAACACCATCTCTACTAAAAATAGAAAAAAAAATAGCTGGGGATGTGGTGGTGCACGCCTGTATTCCCAGCTACTTGGGAGGCTGAGGCAGGAGAATCACCTGAACCTGGGAGGCGGAGGTTGCAGTGAGCCAAGATAGCGCCATTGTACTCCATCCTGGGCAACAAGGATGTGTAACTCTATCTCAGAAAAATATATAAAATAAAAAGATAATGAAAATGATGTATATATACACCATGGAATACTACACAGCCATAAAAAAAGAATGAAATCATGTCCTTTGCAGCAACATGGATGGAGCCAGAGGCCATCCTCTAGTCAGTGTTTAGCTCCTGCTTATAAGCAAGAACATGTGGTATTTGCTTAAGTAAATTAGTGCAAGAACAGACAAGCAAATACCACATGTTCTCCCTTATAGGCAGGAGCTAAACAATGAGGACATGAACATAAAGATGGGAACAATAGAAACTGGGCACTACTAACTGGGGAGAGAGAGAAAGATGAGGGTTGAAAATTACCCATTGGGCACCATGCCCACTACCTGTGTGACAGGATCATCCATTCCCCAGATGTCAGCAACACACAATATACCCATGTAACAAACCTACATGTGCACCCTCTGAATCCAAAACAAAACTTGGAAAAATAGGCCAGGTGTGGTGGCTCATGCCTATAATCCCAGCACTTTGGGAGACCAAGGCGGGCAGATCACGAGGTCAGGAGATCAAGACCATCCTGGCCAACATGGTGAAACCTCGTCTCTACTAAAATACAAAAAATTAGCCAGGCGTGGTGCACCTGTAATCTCAGCTACTAGGGAGGCTGAGACAGGGGAATCGCTCGAACTTGGAGGTGGAGATTGCAGTGAGCCGAGATGCCACTGCACTCCAGCGTGGTGACAGAATGAGACTCCATCTCAGACAAACAAACAAACAAACAAAAACTTGAAAAAATAAGTGAACAGAATAAAACAAAAACAAAGCAAAACAAATATTGATTGTAATAATTAAAAGACAAAAATGTCTTTCACTTATCTCTGTAGAGAGATGTCACATGATGGGTCATTCAAAGAAAACACAGCTAGATGAAACGAAAACAATATTACAGAGTAGTAACTGCTAAGTTAATTCATATAAAGAGTGTATCACTTCGAAAAATTTCATAATATCTGTAGTATGCATCAACATTCAAAGTTTTTTTAATTTGTCTTTTCCCTACTTGAAATAGCTATGTACATATAGAGGTAATTTGGCATTTTATCTTAAATAACCCTCCCTCTCAATCAGATTAGCTTAAGACCCCATGAAAGCCACAAGCATCCTTGAACTTCTAATTGATTCCTCTTCCTATATTCTCACCGCTTTTAGTATTTTCTCTGTTTGCTCCCTCTTTATAAAATCCATTGCTTTCCAACAACATACATGTGATGCATTTTGTAGTAATTCAAAAAATATTTTTGTAAGAATCAAATTATTTATGAAATTAATTATTTTTGAAAGAATCAATTATTTAATCAAAGTACGCATTATTTTGTAAACATTGGCTTTTTTCTCTAGCCTATTGGACTGGTTGCCTGTTAAAGGCTTTTGGAACAAAATTTACCTTAAACATACTATTAAGTGTTTGATAAAGAATTAATTAGAGAACAATTAATGGGTTAATAAACCTATAAATCATGGCGTTAAAAAGAATAATTCAAAACTGTGTTTATCCTCAGTTAAACAGTACATGATTATTTTCCATTATCATTTGTTATTTTTAAGTGTTCATAAACACATGTGAAGCTATAGGTCAATAAAGAGAAAGTGAATTCAGTATTTCCCACTCCCACCAAAAAACATTAAGGCAATACTGAACACGTGTTCATGAAAACTGCTTTACAGTTTGCTTTTGCATGCTGGTAAATGTTACCTCAAAGAAAGCCTAAAACTTGTGCTTCTTTGTGCCTGACTTCTTTGATTCAATTGTACAGGTAAGATTTATCTTTGTAAACAGTTTGTAGCACTTCATTATTATTTATTGGTAAATATTATTCCATTGTGTGATTTATCCCGATTTACTTTTTAAAAAATAAATTATTTTAATGGGAACTTGCTCCACTGAGTTTTTACATTAATTTTTAAATTGATACCTAATATAGATCTAATTTACTTTCACATTGTATCATGCAAAGATATTTGCGTTGTTTCCAGATTTTAGTCATAATAATTAAGTTACACGGAACTTCCTTATACATATTTTTTGGTGCAGCTGAGCATACTTTTATGAATATAGATTTGTTCAATTTCAGTAGATATTCCTAAACTTTTTAGAGATTTTTACAAAGTAGTTATAGTAATTTAATTTACTGTTTCATCAAAGATCTATTGATCCACATTCTCATAAATTATTTAATTTTTAAATCTTTGTAATTTTATTTCTAATTGTAGGTCCATAGCATTTTTTAAAGTTCGATTTCCTGATAAGTAACTAGGGTGAGGCCCTTTTTGTATTAGACTTTAAAATATTTTCTTTTTAAATGTAGTGGATGAGATCTCTTGTTGATTTTCACTTGTTTTACATATACAGTTGTATATCTGTGTATTGTACTGATAACATTTTAATCATATAAGTTGTTAATATATATTCAAAAAATGGTTTTCATTTTTACTATCTTCTTGGTTTTTTGATGATGTTTTTAGTATTGATAGTTTAGTTCACTCATCACTACATTTTTGATAAGTGCTTTCATGCCTATTGTTTTAAAAAACTATCTACAGGGCAAAAATATATTTTTACTGATTATGATATACAATTTAGATATACAACTTAGATGTGAATTTAAATACACAATTCACTTAGAATATAATTTTGTGCAGACAGAAAATAGCTGTCAAGTTTTATTTTTTCTATATATGAATAGTGAATAACTCAGTACCAATTTTTAAAAAGTAGTTCATCTTGTTGTCTAGTTAATGATTTATTTCATTTATCCATATCTTAATGTATGCAATCTTAATTACTTCAGATTTATAATAATTTCTGATATTTGGAGGAGCAAATATGTGTTTTCTCCTCTTTAAATGTATTTTGGTCATTCTTACTTCTTTTCTTCACATATATGTTTTACAATCTACTTGTTAGAGTTTTGGTTAAGAATGATTTAACTCTTAGATTAATTTGAGGACAATATGCATCATTCTAGGTCTTTCCATCTGTATACATGATGTCTTTCTTGTTAACTATATTTACATTTTCTAATTTTCCTCAGCTTTACAATTTTGTTACATGTGCCTTTCACATTTTGTTGAATGTTTTTCTAGTTGTTTTATATATTTTCCTGAAAGTAAAATATATATCTATTTACACTGCCAAGTTGTTTATAGAAACGTAGTAGAATTTCTTGATAGTGATCTTGTATCCTGAAAGGTTTCTAAACTCAGTTTTATGACCCTACATTTACTGATAAATCCTTTTGAATGTTCTATATTTTTAGGTTCTATGTCCTCTTGAAAAATCTGAGCTTTCTTTGTTTGTTTCTTATTTTATATTATTTCTTCCTTTTGCATTACGACACTGTCTGGGATCTTCCATTTAGTATTAAATCAAAGTTATGATAGTCAGGATCTTTGTCTTTATTATTTTTTCTTGGCATGTATTACTGTAATCTTTTTAAAAACAAAAATTTTGATTCTATTTTTTCTAGTGTACTACTTCATTGATTTTTGCTTTTATCTTACTACTTTCTTTTACAAATTTTCCTAAATTCTTCCTATGGACCTTAAAACCCTTTTTTTTTTTTTTTTTTTTTTTGAGACAGAGTCTTGCTCTTGTTGCCCAGGCTGGAGTGCAATGGTGTGACCTCAGCTCACCGCAACCTCTGCCTCCCAGGTTCAAGCGATTCTCCTGCCTCAGCCTCCCAAGTACCTGGAATTACAGGGATACACCACCACACCTGGCTTATTTTGTATTTTTAGTAGAGACAGGGTTTCTCCAGGTTGGTCAGGCTGGTCTCGAACTCCCAACCTCAGGTGACCGCCCATGTCGGCCTCCCAAAGTGCTAGGATTACAGGTGTGAGCCACTGTGCCTGGCCGTATTTTAAAAAAGAATATTGATCTGCTGATGTTCCATCTGTTTCCCCATGTAGCTTTGCTTTAAATCTGTGAAGTTATGTTAATAGGCAAATGAAAATTTAGAATGTTAAATAAAGTCGTATGTAGTATTACAATACTGTTTCGTGAGAAAGTGAATCATTCCTAAACAGGCTAGGGTTGACAGAGCTGTATAGTAATTGCTATTTCTATTATATTTCTAAGCCACCTCCATTATCCTCATCCTTGCAAATAACCTATTATGTTCTATATTTTGATTAAATATACAATTTAAGTTACAGAGTAGTCTTATTATTTACATCGTCATAGTGATTTATGTATACATAAATTATATATAGGTATAGATATTTTATAAATTTAATATAAATATAATGTGAATATGTACATTTATATAAATATATTTATATAAATATAAATATAATTTGAATATATTTATATAAATAAATAAATATAATGTGAATATGTACATTTATAAAATATATAAATATATGTTTATATATTTATATATGAATACATATTATATATAAATATACTATTTCTCTAAGATTGTATATTTTATGTGTTTGCTATGAAAATAATCTACAAGTTCATGTTTTTTTATATTTAATGGAGATCATTGGATTTCTTCATTTTATAGGTTGGTATTTTTCATGAATTTTTCAAAACTTAAGCTATTATCACTTAATATATTACTTTCATCACATCCTTTATTGTGTTTCTTTTTCTTTTCCTTCTTTCTTTCTTTTTTTTTTTTTTTTTTTTTTTTTTTTTGGCGAATGAGTCTCACTCTGTCACCAGGCTGGAGTGCAGTGGCATGACCTGGACTCTCTGCAACCTCTGCCTCCCAGGTTCAAGAGATTCCCCTGCCTTAGCCTCCTGAGTAGCTGGAACTACAGGCATGCACCACCACGCTTGGCTAATTTTTTGTATTTCAGTAGAGACAGTGTTTCACCATGTTGGCCAGGCTGGTCTCGATCTCCTGACCTCATGATCTGCCCACCGAGACCTCCCCAAGTGCTGGGATTACAAGTGTGAGCCGCCGCGCCAGGCCCTTAATTTTGTTTCTTATTGGGAATCCAATTGCATATCCGTTGTCTTCTGTAACTCAAGTGTCTATTAATTTCTATCCTATCATTCAAGAATCAGCTCAAAATACACTATGTGAAAAATGTTCCTTGTATTCTCATTTATAGAAAACTTTTAATCTAATACAGCATCTTGTTTATTTTTCTATTTGCCAGTTATTAGTTCCCAATCCAACGTCCGTTGTAGGAGGACAAAAATTATGTTTTCTTTTTCAGTATTGGGAGAGCCTAAGAAAGTACCACTTAAACATCACTAAATAAATATACATTGGATAATATTATAGATCAAAAAGACAACAAAATACTGTATACTTCAAGAGACAATTTTAAATTCCAGTTGTACCAGCTAATAAATTTTGTTATTACCAAATAACTTATTGTTTGGGCTCTAGTTTCTTTATCTGTAAAAGTAAGATTAATAATAACGACATCAATTATTGTGGTAAGTTTTACACTAACTGACATTCATGTATTATTCAATAAAATTTCTGAAACATAGGTAAGGCTTTATGTAATTGTATCCAGCACTAGAATAATATCAGACAAGCATACACTGAGAAAATTTTCATTTAATAAATTTTGAGATACAATCAATATCTATATCCCTGTCTTGAACTTGTAGGTTATTTTTAGAAAGATTAGTTTTAACAGGCTCACCAAATTATTATATCCATTACAGATGATAAAATATAACAACAGACTTATTTTGAAAAGTTTAATCTTAGCAGTTTCATAGGCTGGATTACACCTTTACAAGTGTATGCCTTTGTGATAGGCAGCTCAGTAACATGTTTCAAGCTTGTATCTATTTTCTTGTCACAAACATTATCATTCTAAGCCGGCTTTTTTTTTTTTTTTTTTCAGTAGTGTTCCAAGAGTTATTTTTGAGGTCAAAATAATAGTATTCAGAGATCTGAAACTGCATTAGAACCTAAAAGCTACGTTAACATTATCGATTTCTGTAGAGTAAAAATTCTGCAAAGCAAGACTCAAGTTGCCATTAAAACTAGATTCCTCTTCAGCATTTCCTTGTTGGTTGCCTTGTAAAGAATAGAAAGTTTGGCAGGATAGAGATGAGGAAAAAAAGCTTGTGATTATAATAATGGAAGTTATTATCAGTGTCAGAATAGCAGCAATAAAGATATGCCATAGGGAAAAATGAGCCAGTGACTGTATTTATCAGCTCAGTAGGCATGTAAATCCTAGTTGTTTTAACGATGTATTTTAATACAAACATGAAACATATTTGTGGTGACAATCTTAATGAATTTGTTTGGTCAGGCTATATTCCTTTCCAAATTTAAAAATAAGAACAATTAGAATACTTAAAATTAATTGTGATAGTTAACATTATTTACTACCCATTTAAAAATGCCAACTGTTGTAATCACGGGATTCCTTCCATGTTAATATAGCCATGCAGAGAAAGTCCATTTGTAACAATTTTGATGCTCTCATGATTAAGGGTCTGCAACGCTTGGGCCATGGACCATTACTGATTTTTGCCTTGTTAATAACCTAGCCGCACAGCAGGAAGTGAGTGGCCATCGAGCATTTCTGCCTGAGCTCCTCCTCCTGCAGCCCTGGCATTAGATTCTCATAGGAGCACAAACCCTACTGTGAACCTCATATGCGAAGGATCTAGGTTGCACACTCCTTATGAGAATCTAATGCCGGTAATGCCTGATGATCTGAGGTGGGACAGTTTCATCCTGAAACCATCCCCTCCTCCACACCCCCTATTCATGGAAAATTGTCTTCTATGAAACCGGTCCCTGGTGCCAAACAGGTTGGGGACTGCTGCTCATGAGTGATTGAACACATTGTGCATAGTACAAATACTTATTATAGTATATGTAGTCATGTATATTTATATATGCCCATGCTAATAGCTATTATTTGAGTCTGATAGACAACACAGTTTTAATTAAACTGTCCTATGCCTATCAGCCATGTCTTGGTCATGAATGCCTATCAGTGGGATACGTTCTGAATTTGGAAAAACATGCAGTTCAGAATCAGTTTAAAGTATGTTTTTAAAAAATTCCAGAAAAGTAAAAAATATTTTTCGTTGATTATTTTAGAAAATAGTTGTCAGTAAAATCACTAAAATCTCTTTCAATAACCATTCAGTAAAAGATAAAATTAAACCATTGTCCATATAATTACAGCCTTATTGGCCAATTGATGATTCCAATCTGACAGCAATTGAGACAAAATTTTACCTTTTTTGAATCACTCCTTGCCTGAAACATATTTCTGTATTTATCCAACTGAATTTTAAGTTCCATAACAAGTATTGCTTTCCCTTTTCCTTTTGATACCCTAACATAGCCCGTTGCCATGAAATGGTATTTTCTAAAGCATTTTGTTTGATTTTATTGCTTTAGTGGAATAATTTATATTTTCTATGCCTCTTTATTTTAAGTTCTAACCAAGGCTATTAAACCACAAATTGAAAATCTTATCTATTTTATAATCTTAAATCCTAAATGACCAATTTTTGAACTATAATTTCTTTCTTCTACTTAAATGAATTAATAAAAGACATAACACCTTAAAAAAATAAATATAAGGGCCAATTAGCCGATCCCAGTTGCAGTTACATACTGCCCCAGTGCTTTATTTCTCAAATCCTTTGAACTTTTTGATCGTCCTCATCTTAATTAGGTTGGGTTACTTTAACAACTTTCCACAAACTGGGTGGCTTAAACAACAGACATTTATTTCTTGCAGTTTTGGAGGCTGGGAAATTCTTGATCAAGGTACACACAGATCCGATGTCTGATGAGGGACTATTCGCCGACTTACAGACGGATATCTTCTCATTGTATTCTCACATGGCTAAGAACAGAGAGACAGAGACAGAGAAAGACAGAGAGAGTGCATGAGCACTCGTGTTTCTTATAAAGGCACTCATCCCATTCACAAGGGCTACAACCTTACGACCTAATTACCTCCCAGAGGATCCAGCTCCTTGCACCATCACCTCAGTGATGAAGATTTCAACATAGGACCTCAAAGGGGACATAGACATTCAGTCTGTAACACTTGTGTTGGTGTCCACTCTTGTACCATGCCTTCCATGTTCTTTCTCTCCCCCGCGTGCCAAATCTGGAAAGACAAAACTAAGAACGAATCAGGCATTTTATTGCATGAGAACTTCCTCTAGGCGTGTCTCTGCTGTTTTGGCTCTCAGAGATCCACTTTTTCTCATGGAAATAATTTTCCTTTTCTCAAAAGTTTGTCTTTTCTATAAAGCTATTCTGCTGAGGCTTCCGATTTCTCAAGGATCACAGGCTTCTCTAATATCCCTTTTGTGGTCATTCTCCGTTCATGCCTCTAGTTCCACAGAACATTGCAATTTCTGAAGAATGAAGTTGAGAGTATGAGACAGCTTACACACCATACACGCAAAAACTAATAGTTTCTGGGACTCACTGAGAATTGTGGGTCTAATTCACCGTGAAATTCAGGACCCAGCTGCCACTAGCTAGTAAGGGACAATTGTTCAATGTTAAGGTGTTTTGTGACCTCTTAGTGAGTTGGGAGTATTTACAGCATGTGAATGCTACAAGTAAGGATGCCTATACTCACCACTCAGAACTAGGTGTTGAATCGTCATTGACCTTGGGACAAAAGCTACTCAGTATAGAAATTGTAAGATTCGTAGAAGTCCTTTAACTTAGCTGAGTGGGTAAATGAGGCAATACCAAAATTCTTTTAAGGTCTTAAAGACAGGTCTTAGAGTCTCAACCTTAACTAAATCATTACACGAAGACACGATTCTTTCTTTGGACATCTCCCCCCACCCCCCGCCCCACGTCACTGAAAGGCTGGGGAGAAGAAACCATTTTATTTTTCAAACCAAAAGGTCCTATTTGCAACTGAGAGGGTGCCAGTTGACACTTCGTTCATTCTGCCAGGACAGTTCTCAGTCAGATTCACAAGCAATTTAATACATATTCAATGTTTTCAAATTACTGAAGGAAACTTTTTTTCCTAATTTCTGCCAATACAACGCAGGTGCTGCTTTTGCTCTAACCCTGAGTAACAATTTTCTCAGTCCTCTGCCAGCCTCTACCGACAGTCTTGTCAGTGACCTTTCAATCTCCACCTGCCACATAATCCCAAAGCCAGTGCCACACATTTTATTCCTACAGCAGCATCCAAACTTCGGTACCAATTTTAGTCATCCATTGTGTGGAAATCAACTCAATAGCTTAGTGACTTAGAGCAACAGTAGCTTATTACTTCTCATGATTCTGTGAGTGGGCTGAGTGATTCTCTGGTGGTTTTACCTGGTCCCAGGTGTGAAGGTTAATAATGAGTGTCAACTTGATTGGATTGAAGGACACAAAGTATTGATCCTGGGTGTGTCTTTGAGGGTATTGCCAAAATAAATTAACATCTGAGTCACTGGGGCTGTAGAAGGCAGATCCAGCGTTAATCTGGTGGACACAATCTAATCAGCTGCCAGAGACTAAAAAGCAGACAGAGAAATGTGAAAAGGAGAGACAGGACTAACCCCCCAGCCTACAGCTTTCTCCTGTGCTGGATCCTTCCTGCCCTTGAACACTGGACTCCAAGTTCTTCAGTTTTGGAAACTCAGACTGACTCTCCTTGCTTCTCAGCTTGCAGACAGCCTAGCCTATTGTGGGACCTTGTGATCGTGTAAGTTAGTAAGTTAGTACTTACAAACTCCATATATATATATATATGTTTATATTATATACAAATTATATATATACATATATATACACACACACATATATATATATGTACATGTTCTGTCCCTCTAAAAGAACCGTAATTAATACACCAGTAGGTATGTGGCTAAATTCAGCTAGCAGTTTGGCTGGGATGAAAGGTTCAAGGTGGTTTTATTCACACATTTAGCAGGTGGTGCTGCCAGTTAGCAGGTGTGCCTTGGGTCTCTTCCATGTGACTTTCATTGTTTAACACAAGGTTTAGCTTTTTTATTTTTCCATAAAGAGCCAGATGGTAAATATTTTCAGTTCTGTGGGCCATAGGGTCTGAAATACAACTTTTCAATCCTGCCATTGTAACGTGAAAACAGCCATAGAAAATGTATAAACAAATTGAATGTAGCTATGCTTCAATAAAAATTTATAAAAACAGAAAGTTCTAAACTTAACATGTTTCCTCAAAAATTACATGTTGCTATCATAAGTAACTCACAATGTAGTGGGATTAGAAGGTGGAAACTTTGGGAGGCAATTAGATCCTGTGGGTGGAGCGCTCATGAGTTTGTTCTACAAGAAGATACTACGGAGACCTTCCTTATCCTTCTGCTATGTGAGGACAGAGTAGGACAATCATCTATGCACCAGGAAGTGGGTTTCACAAAACACAGAATCTGCCAGCACCTTGATCTTGGACTTCCCGGCCTCCAGAGCTGTGAGAAATACTTGTTCTTTAAGTCACTCACTCTTTGGTAGTTTGTTATCAAAGCCTAAACTCGCAAAGAAACTAAGACAGGTAGCAAGCCAGATTTGGGCAATGGGCTGTACGTTTCTTCTCTCTGCTCTAGTAGACTACTGTGACCTTGCTATGGTTTGGGGTCAGTCAGCATTCCAAGAGAAAAAGCCCTGACGCCTAATTCCTTTCTAAGCTTTCTTTATATAACACAAGATCCCACTGATTCTATCTCTCTGTCTGTCTCTGTCTCTCTCTATCTGTGTGTGTGTGACATACTACTATACATACTTTTTTTTTTTTTTTTTGAGATGGAGTTTCTCTCTTGTCACCCAGGCTGGAGTGCAATGGCACAATTTCCACTCACTGCAACCTCTGCCTCCTGGGTTCTAGCCATTCTCCAGCCTCAGCCTCCCGAGTAGCTGGGATTACAGGCGTACCACCACCACACCTGGCTAATTTTTGTATTTTTAGTAGAGACGGGATTTCACCGTGTTGGCCAGGCTGCTCTCGAACCCCTGACCTCAGGTGATCCACCTGCCTCGGCCTCCCAAAGTGCTGGATTACAGGTGTGAGCCACCGCACTCAGCCTATGTATACTATTACATAGAGCACCAAAAGTTCTGAATAACTTATTTTCATTCTTCACTGGCAAAAATCTTACTCTAATCAGCAAGTCCTGCATATGTATCCTGGACATAAAATAAAATAAAATATTAAAATAAATCTCAATGTTATGCCCACTATAAAATCAAAATTGTGGCCCATTAAATCTTTAGACTTTTTTCTAATTTTTATGTGAAAATAATAATATATTATTTTTATTATTTCCTATGAGACGAGTTGGCAAGTTCTTTTTGCAAACAACCAAGGAATAAATATTTTAAGATTTACAGGGCATATATTCTCTGTTGCACATTTATATTTCTTTTTGTTCTTATACTTTATAACCCTTTGTAAATGTAAAACCCAGGCTCAGTGCTTAGGCTATACAAAATCACATTACAGACTGAATGTACTTTAATGACTATAGTTTGTCAACCCCTATAAAAATTAACTTTAATTTTAATCCACATTTTTAGTTACCTCAATTTAGCTCAACAAAGAAAGGTCAGTAGCATCCTTATTATAAATAAATAAATACCTATATACAATAAGGAGACTATACACTTTATATATATACACACATAAATACACACATTTATTTTAATAAATATATAATACATATATAACGTTTATATTACTTTGTTATAAGGCTATATATACTATATATACACATAATGCATATATATACACACGGGCGTGTGTGTATATACATACTTTTTTACATATACGTAAAAAATATTTCTTTTACACATACGTAAATATATACATACGTTCATATATGTAAATATATACATATACATGTGTACATAAATATATACATACTTACATAAATATACATAAATATACATACATAAACATACATAATATATACATATATGCAATATACGTGTGTATATATGTATGCATATGTGTATATATGCATATATTTACATATACATATGTACATATTTACATATGCATAAATACATAAATATACATATGTGTATATATTTACATGTGTATATGTGTATATGTATATATATTTACATATATGTACGTATGTATTTACGTATATGTGAAAGAAAGGCCAGTTGCTTCCTTATCATAAATATATGTATACGTGTACACACAAAACATATGTATATGCATTTATGATAAGGAAGCAACTGGCCTTTCTTTTTCGAGCTACATTGAGGTAACTAGAAATGTGGATTAAAATGACTGTTAATTTTTATAGGGGTTGGCAAACTATAGTCTGTAAAGTACATTCAGTCTGCAGCCTGGTTTTGTATAGCCTAAGAACTGAGAATGGTTTACAAAGGGTTATAAAGTAGTAAAACGAAAAGAAAGATGAATGTACAACAGAGATCATATGTTCTATGTGTATATAAAATATACATATATGTGTATAAAATATATAAAATATACATACATAAAATATACATATATAAAATATATACATATATGTATAGTCATATATGTATATTTTATACACATATTTTATACACATATGAATATACATATATATTCATATTTTATACACATACATGTATATTCCATTATTGCTCTACTTAAACTCAATGTCTCATTCCATTCAGGCTGCTAGAACAAATTACTGTCCCTAAGTTGGGTAACTTACAAACAACAGGAATTTATTTTTCACAGGGAGTCTGGGAGGTTCAAGATCACAATGCCAGTAGATTTGGCATCTGGTCCCTGCTTCATCGAACGTGCCTTCTTCCCTGTATTCTCACATGGTGGAAGGACAAGGAGTCTCTCAGGATCTTCTTTTGTGAGGATACTAAACCCATCCATGAGCGCTTAACCCTCAGGACCTAATCACCTCCCAAAAGCCCCAGTTTCTAGTATCATCACCTTGGAGGTTAGGTTTCAACACATGAATTTTGGGGGAAAAATCATACAGACCATAGCACTCAGGATAAATGTTTTCTTGTAAGGTTAGTTTACAGAATAAGTCCATTAAATAATTGTCCATTCAAAATGTTAGATTTTACCTTAAGTAGGCAAGTGGAAAGTGGCAACTTTGGATTTGTTTTGAGAATGAAATAGTTATATGCTATGACTGCTCTTACTACATTCCAGAGTCATATATACACATATATAATTACATATAAATAGCTATGCTATAAAATACTAAGATTTAAAATCAATAACGCAAGTTTTCACCTTTAGAAACTAGAAATATACAATCAAATTGTGCTTAAAGTTAAAAGATAATAAATATTAAAGACATAATTTGAAAATAAACTGTAAAACAAGAAAAATTTTTTAAAACTTAGTTTTTAGAAAGAAAAATAAAATTAATAAACCCAAGTAATATTATTCAGATTTAAAAGAAGGAGCAAAAGTAAATTTTCAAAATCAAAAGAGAATGCTTAATTGCCCCAAAATAACATACATTTTAAATAACCGAGAATAAAACACACACGTGCACATGATATTGTGTCAATAAATTCAACATCTTTCAGGAAAAGATGAACTCATTAAAAAACACAACTAACCAACAATACCATAACAGAACATAAAAATTTAAACGGGACATTGTCTACTATACAAATTCGATTTTATGATCAAAACCTTTCCAGTAAGAAAAATCCAGGCCAGATAAACTTACTGTTGAATGCTATGAACTTAATGTTGAATTGAAAAAAGTAATCTATCCTCCAGAATGTTTTCAGTAAAATGAGAAAAAAAGTATAATTACTAAGTAATTTTACTGAGGCAAGCCTGACTCTGGAAACGAAACCTGATAAGGATGTTACAAGAAAAACAAATTATATACCAATATCTCCCACGAACATTGATGCAACAGTCTTTGGCAAAACGTTACCAACGCTGTTTCTGTAATATACAGAGGGATAATACACCATGACCATGTCCATTTTATTACGTTGGCTCAAAATTGGTTTAATAATCAAAAAGACAGTATAACTGAGTACATTAAGGAAAACTTGGATATAAATAATGTAATTACCTCAATAGGAGAAGTACAACAAAAAGTCAGTTATGGAATCCATTTATAATTTTTAAAAAATCGGCAAACCAAGAATAGAAACATCATTATCAATCTGAATAAAAGGTGAAAACATATATCCATAATCATACTTGAGTTTAAAATTTCACACTTTTCCTGTAAGTTGAGCACATAGCAAAGATGTCTGCTCTGACCTAATCTGGTAACATTTTATTGGAAGTCATAGTCAGTGCAATATAACAAAACAAAAAGCAAAAAGGAAGAAACACAACTGTTTTTCTGCTCAGAATCTATGTTCGATATATTAAAAATACTTAAAAAAAATCTTGTAGTGTATTTCACTTATCTGCTGTGTACATGTATAACATAAAAAGTCATTAAATTTCTGTAAATTACCAAAATACCCTGGAAATGTACATTTTTTTTTTTTTTTTTTTTTTTTTTTTTTTTGAGACGGAGTCTCGCTCTGTCGCCCAGGCTGGAGTGCAGTGGCCGGATCTCAGCTCACTGCAAGCTCCGCCTCCCGGGTTCACGCCATTCTCCTGCCTCAGCCTCCCGAGTAGCTGGGACTACAGGCGCCCGCCACCTCGCCCGGCTAGTTTTTTTTTTTTTGTATTTTTTAGTAGAGACGGGGTTTCACCGTGTTAGCCAGGATGGTCTCGATCTCCTGACCTCGTGATCCGCCCGTCTCGGCCTCCCAAAGTGCTGGGATTACAGGCTTGAGCCACCGCGCCCGGCCGGAAATGTACATTTTTAAAATGACATTTATAAGGCAAATAAAAAACCTTTGTGTATATGTTCAAATGATTTTTGAGAGCAGTGTCAAGCCTATTCAACGGGGAAACAAAATTCTTCTCAACAATTGTTAGGAATACTGATATACACATGCAAAAAAATAAAGCTGGACTCTTACTTTACAATATTTTAAAAAATAACTAAAAATTAATCAAAGTCCTAAGCATAAAACCTAAAACTATAAAACCCTTAGAAGAAAGTATAGGAAAAATGTCTTATGGCATTTGATTTGGCAATGATTTATTTAATATGACACCAAAAACATAGGCAACACAAGTAAAACTAGACTATATCCAAATTGTAAACTTCTATGCATCAAAGGACACAATGAACAGAGTGAAAGGCAGCCTACAGAATGGTAGAAAGTATTTGCAAACCATGTATTTATAAAGGAGTTAAAATCTAGAGTTTATAAAAGCTCCTTTACCACTCAACAACAACCAAAACCAAATAACCCAATTTTTAAAAATGGGGAAGGGATGTTATAATGATATCTCAATGTTTTAACATAGGTAAAAATGAAAACTCTTTTTCTCCTAAATTTTATTATATCTCTAAGTCATCTACACAGTTACTCAAGTAAGTCAACTAAAAGCAATCCTTAATTTTTTTTCATTTCTTTCACTTACGTGCAGTTTGTAAAAATATCTTACATATACATATAGAGAAAAAAAGTGACAGAGAAAGGGGGGGAAGAGGGGAAAATATGTTTGTTTATGTATATATAATAATACATATATCTCAGTTTCTATCAAGCAATGTTTATAGTCAAGACACATTCTAGTAAAAAGCACAAAATAATAATGTTACTTAATACATTTTATTTTTAGTGAATTAAATGTGATATATTTTTTAAATTAAGTTGAAAATTTAAGTACCATGCAGGCACTAACAATAATCAGCCACGTTAAAATGTAATTTCACTGATTATTCACATTTTTAGATGAGGAATCAAAACAATATGACATGCTTTCCTCACAATTCTATAGATATACAAATATATCTGTACCTTCATATCTCCAGCACAGAAACTATATATGTAGAATCACCTAATTCTAGATTAATGAAGTGTTCAGCTTTTGTTTTCTTAACAAATGCAATATACCATGCAATTCTGCATACTTCTAGCTCTCATGATAGCTCGAAGCCATTTCACATGAAGGTAAAACTTTAAAATATTGTGGCAATATGTGAAGCAAGATAATTACTGCTCAATAATGCAGAAAATAATTTCTATTGCCAGCATAAATTTTAGACTAGCACCTGAAGCTGATTTTTTCACCCTCTAAAATATTAGTACAGTTTACACATTAGGCTATGGTTAAATAGTGTTAAGAAAATTGCTAGGCTTCTAAACATAAAAATAGATTTAATTTACACCTGTGTTACATGCCCTGTATGTTTTCTTCTGTTTAGTATGGTTGAGAACATGAACCTATGCAATTATCCTGTACAAGCATTTTTATGGACCCAAATTGCATAGAAAAAGTTAACTTTTTGTGAAATTTAATTAAAGGTTTATAAAAAGGAGAAGTTCAACTTGTATTTGGTATAATTTTGGTTTCAATTTTTATGTAAGGAGTTACTTTTTCTCACAGAAGTAGCAAGAAAAATTATTAAACTGAAATGATGCATTGAAATTGCAAACCTAATATATATAAAATAATTTTGGAATATGTGGTTTAAAGTAAAAGTTTTTTTTGTAGTTGCGAAACAGATAATTTTGCAGAAAAAAAAATGAACAATTTTTAGTTTCAGTTTTCAACTGCGCTATCATTAATTCACAGAAACATTTAACACACACTTAAGTACTCATACTTAATCTTTTCATACATTCATACCTTCATGAAATGAACACTCTAATAATCATTTGCTATTTCAATTTTTCCTTTGGTCACTGTAAAGGTACTTACAAATGGTTTCACTTTGATTCCCCCATTATAGGATATATCACTTTAAGGAGATAAGAGTCCACAAGCTAACTAATTAAGGGGTATAGAAAATTTGGGTTTCTCTGTGGTAAATAGCTGTAAAAATATATACTAGCTTGAAAATGAATTTTAAGTCATAGGAAATACATGAATTAGAAAATATCCCACACAAGAAAATTAAATTGACTTGAGCAAAATTTTAGGAATTACTGATTTTTTAAAGGGCTTTTCTATATGTTTAAATACATTTTTATAAACCAGGCACAGAAAGATAAATATCACATGTTCTCACTTATTTGTGATATATAAAAATCAATACAATTGAACTCATGGAGATAGAGAGTACAAAGACGGTTACCAGAGGCTAGGAAGGGTAGTTTTGGGGGAGAAGGGGTGGGTGGGAGAATGGTAGGGATGGGTAATGAGTACAAAAAATAATAGTTAGAATAAATAAGACCTATTATTTGATAGCACAACAGGGTGACTATAGTCAATAATACTTCCATAGTAAATTTTAAAATAACTAAAAGAGCATAATTGGATTGTTTGTAACACAAAGAATAAATGCTTGAGAGGATGGATACCACATTCTCTATGATATAATCATTAAGCATTCCGTGTCTGTACCAAAACACATACTCCATAAATATATATACCTACAATGTATACACAAAAATTAAAATAAATAAATATATCTTCGAAATTGATAAATGAAGGTAAAATTAACTTTAACCCCACATTTTAAATAGAAGAATCAGAACATTACACTGCTGCGCCTTCTTATATTTTTTCTCAGTTGGCAACTTATTTACTATCTTGTACAACAGCCATTCTGAACTTCCTGAATCTGCCAAATCAAATTACCCTGATTTTTTATGGGTAACAGATTTCTAATTCCTGGTCTGGTACCAGAATAATATCTTCAGTACTGGGACAATAAACTACTAAATGGAATGCAATAAATGCCTGTAGCAAATGAAGTAAAGAAAAATGTTAGGTGAATATTAGTGAATGGCAGATAATTTTTAAAACAAATATATGAGAGTCTTAAAAGTTTTTGCTCTGTAAACACTAGGTGTATTGTCTTTATATGCAGGAAAAGGACTAACCTCTCATGGCAGAGGAGACAACTAATTGTTTGCTTAAAATATTCTACCATGTCTTTGATTAATGTCAAATTTCATGAATTGTCATAAAAACAAATTTAATGGTTAAAGTCAATCTGAATTTCTAAACTACTTGTAATGCACCTATATTCTTATAAATAAAGGTCAACTCATGAGATACCCTGGTGTGAACTTTTTGACAAAGATTATGAAAACTATCTGACTTTCAAATTATATTTTATTTACAAAAAATATTCATCTGTATTATTCTGTTCTCATGCTGCTAATAAAGACATACCCAAGACTGGGTAATTTATAAAGGAAAGAGATTTAGTGGACTCACAGTTCCACATGCCTGGGAAGGCCTCACATTCATAGCAGAAGTTGAAGGAAGAGTAAAGGGACATCTTACATGGTGGCAGGGAAAAGAGTGTGTGGAGGGGAACTCCCCTTTATAAAACCACTTATTCACTACCACAAGAACAGCACACATACACACAAAAAACACCTCCATGATTCAATTACTTCCAACCAGGTCCCTCTCATGACACATGAGAATTATGGGAGCCACATTTCAAGATGAGATTTGGGTGGGGACACAGGCAAACCATATCATCATCACAGATGATTATGCCTAATTAAATGTTATTCACAAAATTGTTTAGTGATTAAACTCAAAGTGATAAGTAAACTGAAACGATAAAGGCTTAAGGTGAGGGATACCCCAACTACCCTGATGTGATGATATTACACATTGTATGCTCATATCAAAACATCACATGTACCTACAATAATTAAACATTAAACATTTTCGAAACTGTTGCTAATATCAAAAACTGTCTTTACAAATTAGTGTAGAGTAGATTTACTCAATTAGCCAGAATCTTACCTATCCAGTTATTTTAATTGTTTAATCTTAAGTTTAAAAGAGCACATTTGCACGTAAGAAAAATAAAAATTTTGTATTTCCTAAAATAGTGTTTAAAAAATCATGAAAATTATTGCAAAGTTGAAACTAAATTGAAAATTACATTTAAAAACATAAAAAATATTTACCTAAGATTAAAAGGTCACCGCTAGGCAAAATAAACATATAGAGAGCTTCAATTTATTTTAGCAATAAATTTTACCAATTTATTGATGGACAATAATTTATTGATTTGTCCACTCATTTATTCAACAGATACAAATAAAGTACTTCTATGTGAGCACTAAAGGCACACAATGGAAAAGCTATAGTGATTTATTTCAAAGAGCTCTAGACCAATTAGTTCTACAACTAGCTACTAATCAAAATTATACAAACTTTGCAAATTGTACTTTATAAGTCAAATATAATTTCATAAGCTGAAATTCACTTTGATACCTTTTCTTAAATAATTATAATTACAACTAAATTAAATTACTAAAATTAAAGACGAGGAGAAAAAAGTTTTGGTAATTCATGGACTCAAACTGAGATGGAAGAGAAACAATAAACACATTCGGGCTATGAATTCATTAAGAGATTTGCTCATGTTTGTAAGTTTTCAATTATTTGTATTAGTTATGGTAGATTGAATGAATACTAAATTAGTTTTCTTATGTATGTTTTGCTACGATATTGTCAAAGAAAAAAATGTGATATATATGTATGTGTGTATATATATATACACACACACACACATATATTTGAGGCAGAGTCTTGCTCTGCCACCAGGCTGGAGTGCAGTGGCGCAGTCTTGGTTCACGGCACTCTCAGGTTCAAATAATTCTCCTGCCTGAGCCTCCGGAGTAGCTTGGATTACATACGCATGCTACCGTGTCTGGCTAATTTTTGTATTTCTAGTAGAAACGGGGTTTCACCACGTTGGCCAGACTGGTCTTGAACCCCTGACTTTGGGTGTTCAACCCGTCTTGGCCTCCCAAAGTGCTGGGATTGTAGACGTAAGCCATCGTGCTTGGTCTTCTATTTGTATTGCCTTGAAAAGTCCACTTAATCATAATTGCAAAATGCTTATGAAAAATTGTGGAAGTTTTCTGTATATGAGTTATAAATGTACTGCAAGAAGCACTGCTAAACTAAAAAGTCCCTCTTTAGTGTGCACTGCCTAAGTTCTGTAAGTTCCCTCTTCCACAGAAAAGGAAGCATACTATCCATCCACTTTTTGTCACTTATAACAAATCAAGTTATAAACCAATGTACAATGATAATCCACCCACATGTAAATAACTTGAAAATAGATTTTATGTGTTCTCACCGTTCAAACACAAAATATATTTATATATGTGAGGTAATACATATGTTAGCTTGATTCACCCATTCTACAATATATACATATTTCAAAACATCATGCTGCATATTATAAACATATGCAATTTTTGTTTGTTAACAAACATACTATAAAAGATAAAGGGAGTAAATTGAAGACACAAGAGTAGAAAGACATTTCATAATCATGAATTAGAAAAGTCAATATTATTAAGATGTCTATATTGCCTAACATTATCTACAGATTCAATACAGTACATGTCAAAGTACTAATGACATTATTCACAGAAATAGAAAAAAAAAAATTCTAAAATGTATGTGGAACCACAAACGACCTGGAATACCTACAACAATTCTGAACAAAGAGAAGAAAGCTGGAAGAAGCACATTATCTGACTTCAAATTATACTACAAAGCTATAGTATTAAGATCAGCATGGTACTTGCATAAAAACAGACACATAGAACATAAAAGATAACCTACAAATCAATCCTCACATTTACATTAAATTCATTTTTGACAAAAATGCCAAAAACATACACTGCAGCAAGGACAGTCTTTTCAACAAGTGATGCTTGAAAAACTAGATAAACATATGCAGAAGAATGAAACTGGTACCCTCTCTCTAACCATATGCAAAAACAAATCAAAATGTATTAAACACTTAAATGTAAGACCTGAAACTACTAGAAGAAAAAATAGGGAAAATATTTCAGTACATTAGTCTGGGGAAAATTTGTTGAGTGAGACCTCAAAAGCACAGGCAATGAAAACCAAAGTGGACAAATGAGATAACAAAAATACACAAAGACAGAAAATAAATGATAGTAAGGAGGTAGAGAAGGAGGAACACTCATATGCTATTGGTAGAATGTAAATTAGTATAGTCACTATGGAAAATAGTAAGGAGGTTCCTCAAAAAACTAAAAATAGAACTACAATGTAATCCAGTAATCTCACTACTGCGTATTTACTCAAAATAAAGGAAATACATCTATTGGAGAGAGATGCTGGCACACCCATGTTTATTGCAGCACTATTTCTAATAGCCAAGATATGAAATCAAACTTGGTGTCAATAAACAAATGAAGGAATACAGAAAAAATGTGGTATATATACACAATGGATTATTATTCAGTCACATACAAAAATTAAATCATGATAATTATAACAACACGGATGGAACTGGAGGATACTATGTTCAGTGAAATAAGCCAGGCACAGAAAGATAAATGTTGCTTGTTTTCACTTATATGTGGGAACTAAAGGAAACTGATCTCATAAAGACAGAGAGTAGAATGACAGTTACCAGAGGTTGGGAAAGGTAGTGGGTTTGGGGACGGTTATAAAGAGGGGATGGTTAATAGATACAAAAATATAATTAGAAAGAAGGAATAAGGTCTAGTGTTCAGTAGCACAGTAGGGTGACTGCAATTAATAATAATTTATTGCAAATTTAAAATTAACTAGAAGAAGAGATATGGAACGTTCCGAACACACATAAATTATAAATATTTTATGTAATGAATATCCCAATTACCTAGATTTTATTATTACACATTTTATGCTTGTATCAAAATGCTACACCTACCACATAAATATGTAAAACTATTGTTGCCAAAAATAAAAAGTAAAAAGATATTAAAGAAAGAAAAAAGGGAAAAGTTTACAAAACTGAAAGACTATTACTATAGACATCTCATTTTTCTGGATGATATATAAAAACTTAAAAGATTAAGATAAATACGTTACTTTAATTGCATACAAATTTATGATTGAAATTAACTTACAGTGAAAGATACACTATTGATGGGTCACTGATTTATGAAGAACTGAAAGTCTTAAGTTAATGATTAAAATAGAATACACTTTGTTTAAGAAATATATCTTATTTTAGTAGGTGTGTACCTCTTTAAATCCCAACTTTGACATTTTTCTCAATTTGTTTTTATAAATGTAATTAAGCTTAAATAATACCTTTGAAGACCATAACAGAGAAGACGACTGTGTATTGAAATTTAGTAAGAATAACTCTTTCTATTGCACTATTATCTTTATGACTATTATACAAATGTTAAACCCTGGTGAACACAATCTGTATATTTGTACAAACTTTAAATTACCTGTGAAAATTGATTTCAACTCCTCTAAAAACCAGGTTACAGCTGCTGTTCCTGATTTTGCAGCTGCTCATTTGGAATTCTACTGCTGTGAGAACTGCAGGTGGTAGCTGTTATTATATAAGCTTTAATTCAAGAAAAAATGATCACATAAAATTTATGTTTATATTATACGTAAGAATTGTAACTAAAAACTATATATATTTTAATACAATTATAAAATATATACATGTAATGTGTATATAGACACATGTAATGTGTATATAGATATATGCAATTTTAAGCAATATATTTTGTCTCCCTTCATAGCACCAAACTGACATAGAAAAATCATTGGCATTCCTGAATTGTCTATTGAGAGCCCCCCAAATTGAGCATCTTTATCCATTCACCGTTAGGTTTTGAATAAATCTTTTAGGTGCCACTACATGATTGAAAAATGTTTTGAATGGCAATGAATGATGATAGTTGAGTATTTTCCAAAAACCAAAAAATAAAAAAGAGAGAGGAAGGAAGGAAGGAAGGAAGGAGGGAGGGAAGGAAGGAAGGAAGGAAGGAAGGAAGGAAGGAAGGAAGGAAGGAAGGAAGGAAGGAAGGAAGGAAGGAAGGAAGGAAGGAAGGAAGGAAGGAAGGGAAAGGAAAGAAAGGAAAGAGATTAAATGTGGTTTTTAAGTCTCCTAGTTTTCACCACTAATCTTTGCCACTGCTTCTTTTTTCAAGCAAGTAAAGTTGAGGATGTATTGTCAGATCCTTGCACAGAAGAAAAGAAGTGAAAATAATGAAAACAATGGCAAGAGAAGTTACTATTTCCCAGAGGAAAACACTGCTGTAAAAGGAGCTCATATATTTTAGCTGTGGTGTTAATTTTGAAGTCAGCATGAGTTGTTAAACTAAAGTATTGTAATTGGGAAATATATTTAAAATGAAAAGGAATAAAAAAAGAGTACTAGAAAATGTACTTCTAATACTCTCTTTCATTTAAGCAAAGATCATGTTGAAATTTAACCACTCTTTGTACTGAAAAATATTTTGTTTCATTTCAGTTATCTATTGAACTCCAGAAGCATACATATTTTTAAATTTGCTACTTAAACTGAGATCAGCGCATCACAAAGCAGTTTGAAATGAAAAAATCTTAGCTCTATCTTCTAAAAACTGAAGCAAAATTTGCTTTTTTAACAGGATACCATGTGGTTCATGTATACATTAAAATATGAGAAATACTTCCTGAAATATCATTAATAAATGTTACTGAATATTATATTCAACTCTAATGTGGACCATGTCTATTTATACCATTGTTTTCATAAAGTATGAAAGATCAAACTATAATTTGCACCCATAACACCAAACAAAACTATATCTTTGCCATATGATTATGAATGTGTCACTTATTAACTACAAATGAGAATTACAGATTATTATTTAACATGTTTTTAATGATAAAAACTGAACATATAGTTTTTAGAACCAATTATTATCATGGTATATGTCCCTGACCTTAACCAACTCATATATCAATACATATTATATGATAGTATATATCATGGAACAGAAAAATAATCATAGCCAATATATCACTAAAGAATTGATAGCAGAGAAGATTTAACACTTTTGTTCATGCAAGAGATGAAAACTATGTAGTTATTGCTGAAGGTCTTTTTCATCAAGTTATTCTGACTCATTTGTCCTTGGCGTCCGTCCGTAAGCCATGTTGGCCACAGGAATAAGTCAAACTTCACTCTGGGAAAGCGAATGATTTATAGTTTTCATCCTGAAATTTAATACTGGAAAGTGATTGCATTGTCACAATAAACCATTCTGAGACCATCCCTCTCATACAATGCCATATACCAATTGTTTATTTTACAACAAAAGCTATTTAAAGTTTTGAGTCAACTAATAACAGTGCTCTGAAACAGTGAATCTAGGAAGAACCATCTTTAGTTTTTACAGTGGAAACTATTAAGCTTTGAGAGAATGCTCTCACTTTAAAGCATCCTTTCGACTCTAGGTGCCATGTAGCTATTATTATTTCAGTGACTGGAATGCAAATGGACACAAAACTAAGCCCCATTCTCTCATCCCATACTGACAATGGAAAAGAGTAAATCCTGACATAAACTCTTCGGGAAAATCAGTAATCCCTTCCCCACAGGAATATAATTTATACAGGTGAATATTCTCCTCCTGAATATTTCTAGAGAAATATGAATCATGTTGACATTGTAAAAGGAAAGGAGTGAAGTTCAAAACCACAAATTTTATTAAGCTTCTGTAATAATTTTCCAGCAAGTATACTTCAGAATGTACACAGCTCCTCATTATGCTCAAAAGAGGATTTTTAAAAATAATAAAATGATCACTACCATCTATTATAGCTGCTCTCTTCTCATTTTATCAGTTGAAATCATACTTTTAGCAATAAACTTAAGTTAAAAAACTGTTCATTTTTAGAGTCCTCGTGTTCTCAAAAACAGTCCTTGAATCAACAAGGTTTAAAAAGAAAGTGAACCGTTATAATAATACCCAACCTATATTAATTTGACACAGGAAACTGGCAAGTGAAGATAATTTGGGGATACGAGAAACATCTGGAACTGAAAACCAGCTACTTTCCAAAACCCATGTTCATCCAGGAGTACTGAAAAGGGGGGTGGCCCCTGAAACTGTGACATAGTTTCAATCTGCAGAACATGCCTAGGTAAAGAATTCCCCCTCCTCTCCTTGTGGATGCATCTACCCAAAGTCATTAATCCGCACCCACACTTTCTGCCTCTATTTTACTATTGTGAATGAAGGGCACCTGCCACTGAAGTTCAAACTCTTCATATGTGGCAAGGATGTTATCAACGAGTTGCTTCTCCAAGGCTGGCTTCCATCACCAATTTCTTTCTCCACTTTTTCACCATCTTAGAAATATGCATCTTCTAGCTCCTATTTCTCCTCCTTTCACACTGAAACTTACTCACCTCAGGGTGTCTATAATCAGGGGCTTATGTTTCTGCCCTTTCCACATCTTTTTATTTTATCAAGCCAAAATAAATCAGTCTTTCCTCCTCACCATTCCAATAAATGTCCTGGTCATTGTCACCAAAGACTATCATATTGCAATGGTCACTTCTCTGGGCTCCACTTACCTGATCTGACAGTGGCATTGAGCACATCTTCTACTTGAATGGTTTTCTTTTTTGAATACCAGAACACCTTAGTAGCCTGTTGTTTTTATTTTCCTTATGTAGCCACATATCTTTTCTTTTCTTTTTTTTTTTTTTTTTTTGAGATGGAGTCTCACTCTGTTGCCCAGGCTGGAGTGCAGTGGGGCGATCTCCGCTCACTGCAACCTCTGCCTTCCAGGTTCAAGCGATTCTCCTGCCTCAGCCTTCTGAGTAGCTGGGACAGGCACGTGCCACCACACCCAGCTAATGTTTTGTATTTTTAGTAGAGATGGGGTTTCACTGTGTTAGCCAAGATGGTCTCGATCTCCTGACCTCGTGATCCACCCACCTCGGCCTCCCAAAGTGCTGGGATTACAGGCGTGAGCCACCGCCCCTGACCACATAGCCATATATTCTAAATCATCTTCATTACCTTCTCCTGTGTTACATTGTCACCGAAGTGATAACCTGACCAAAAAGGAGGAATTCTTTTTTTTCTTTTTTGAGATGGAGTCTCGCTCTGTTGCCCAGGCTGGAGCGCAGTGGTGTGATTGATCTCAGCTCACTGCAACCTCTGCCTCCCAGGTTCAGGTTCAAGCAATTCTCCTGCCTCAGCCTCCTGAGTAGCTGGGTGCCACATGCAGGTTTTCCCCTCTGGAGCATACTGTGAGCTTTATAAGAATGGCCATGAACTGTAATAAGAACTGGATGCTGGTTAGGCCTTTATGTTCCTTAGCCAGTTGAATACAATAAGGGAAGAATGTAACATAAGAAAAGAAGGTTAAAGTCCCCTGAAACATGTGCAAGTTTGCTCCAAGCTGCACCCCATGTAGGGATCAGGGACCATGCACAGAAAAGATTTAAAAAAAAAAAAAAAGTACTTCCCCCTTTGGGGCAGGGCAATTACTTCCATTCATTCCTAGGCCTTCAAGCAGTACTGGGGAGTGACCCCAGCCAATTACCCTCAATTTCCAAGGTGCTACTAGGAAATAGTTGCTGAAAGACTGAAAAAGAAAGAGAGAGAGAAAAAAAAAAAAAGACATGGAAAAACCCCCAGGTTTCTTAAGTGACCCTGGCGGTGGTGGTCAGGTTTCTCCACGTGGAAACCCCTTCGTTGCATCCACGTTTAGGAGCTGCCTACCAAGGGTCCTGGGTTGGAAAGGAAAAGGGAGAAAGAGATTCCCTTGTATGGAGTAGAAAGAAAAAGAAGAAAGGAGAAGAATAAATCCCAAACTTTGGGCTTACCTTTTCCTCTGGGCTGGCTCACCAAACTATGTTAAAGGTGATTGGCATCGAGGTTCTTGGTGTCTTCAACAAAGAATTGGTCAAAACGCACAAACAAAGCAAGGAAGGGACAAAGGAATTTATTGAAAATGAAAGTACGCTCCACAGTGTGGGAGTGGGCCCAAGCATAGGAGCTCAAAGGCCCTATTACAGAATTTTTAGGAGTTTAAATACCCCCTACAGGATTTCATTGGTTGCTTCGAGTACGCCCGATGTGAATGGAGAGGATAAAATAAAGTTGCAAAGTCATTTACTCGGTGTCTGCCCTGTGGAGAGGATATTTCCTGTCATAGCTGAAGTGTAAATCAACCTTACGTTCCCTGCCTCCAGACCCTATTTTCCTGCCTCATTTCTGCCAGTGTGTGTACGTGTGTGTGCGTGCATGTGACAGTGTTCATTGGCACAGAGTCCACTAATAACTAATCAGTGTCCTCCTGAATAAGACTATACTGTTCACAAACGTTTCTGTGCTGCCTCATTTGTCCTGTTTGTTTCTACTTGCTTTCATCTATTTACGGTTGATCATTTTAGCTCTATTTTAAATTTTATAGTTTCTTTCAAAGGATTAGTGAGATTATGTATACATGCATGACCATACATACAGTAGGCTCAAAAAGTAAACTTAAAAAGAAGTTTAAGTATGAGTTTCTTTCAATATTAACACATAATACAGTAAACACCATAAATGACATATATCTCTTATCAACTTTTGTTATATCCACTCTCCCAATTTTCCCGTTGATTTATTTATCTATAGAATTATTTTTCAAAAATTCTTATGTGCATACTAAAAAATGCCTTACCCTTCTGTATTAAAGGTTAATTATATGTTTTCATTAATAATCATATGAAATTACTAATTGTTGTATTTATTGTTTGGAATAAATGTGCAACAAAATTGATTAAAATAAATCGTCATGTTATAAATATAAATCCTATAGAGAAAGTAAAACAAACAGTGCGGTTTAAATTAGGTTCAAAGCCAAAACTAATGTAGATTTTTTTTTTTAGTAATTTCATTTTTATCTATTCAAAGAGACATGCATTATTTGTTATCTTAATGGCCGCTCTGGAACACTGTGAGTCACTGTCTATCCCTATTAAATCTATGTTCACTTACTGTATTCTCTTACTCTTACAGAAATTGATGGCTAAGATTAACAACTGAATAACAGCATTTGGTGGATATATCAGATTCAGTAAAGAGAGGTCAAGACTGTTTAATAAGCAATAGAAACAAAGAAAATAAATCCACATCCAAGGTTAAAGGAAACTGGGAATAAATAATATTTGCTTGATATTAAATGATCAAATGAGGAAAGTTACTGACAACAATAATCCAATCTATTTGCATATTAATTCATATCATCTTACTCCTAATAAAAATAGTGAAATTATTTGTTAAAACTACATTTTATTTTAGAACAATTTTGGATCTACAGAATCGTTGAGAAGATAGTACAGGGAGTTTCTGTATAATCTACCCTTAGTTACCCCTATTAATTTATTATATTACAATTGTATATTTGTAACAATCAACCAAGATGGATATATAATATTTTGGTTACAGAATATAATTTGCTGGGGTTTTCCTGTTTTTTCATAATGTCCGTTTGTTTTTGTTGTTTCAGAATCCCATCTAGAATATATTACATTTAGCTCTTAGGTCTTCTTAGGTTCCTCTCAGCTGTGACAGTTTCTGAGACTTTCCCTATTTTGTATGATATTGAAAGTTTCAAGGAGTACTTGTCAGGTATTTTTCAAAACAGCCTTCAATTGGCATTTAGTTAATTTTTTTTCTCATGATTAGACTGAAGTAATGTCTTTCTGGGAGGAGGTAAAGTGCCATTCTTATCACATCACATCAAGCATATGCACCATAAATATTACGTATCTCTTTCCATGTTGACCTCAGTCTCCTGGTAGAGATAGTGTTTGGCAGGTTTCTCCAATGTTAAGTTACTCTGTTCCTCCTTCCCTACGTAGAAGGCATTATATGCAGCCCACACTTAAAAAGTGAGGAATCATGTTCCACCTCGATAAGAGCAGAGTAGCTACATTTAGTATTTGGAATTCAACTACTCAAATGATTGGTCTACTCTCTTCCATTTATGTATTTCTTCCATCGTTTACTTGTTTTAGTATGGACTCATGGAAAATTATTCTATCATTTGGGTTATAACTCAGTACAATTTCACATATTTCCTGTTATAATCATTCCATATTTTGTCAATGGGTGTTGATTTTTCATTCCTGGGGCCCTTTGACATACTCCATCACTGTGAGAGATTTTTTTTTTTTTTTAAACTTTTTGTCACTTTCTGACACTACAAACACTTGCTATCTTGTCGTGTATTTTTTCTACCCCAGCCCTAGATTCAGCAGTTGTTCCAATGATTTCCGATTCGTTTTATTAGCCAATGGTATTAGAAATGAAGATCGGTATGCTGGTTGTGCTCATTTCTATGGGAGTGCTGTATATACATATATATAAATGCTTTTATGTGGAACCATCTGTATCAATATTAAGCTAAAAAGAGTTTATGCTGATGTTTTCAACTCTAACCATTAACATATAATTCATTTTAGCCTCTATAACATGTTTTCTGGGACTTTCCATGTCAACAGTGACAGAATTTGTCTCTATCGTTCATCATCTATTTACATAATTTTTAAATTTCAGTATATATGTATTTGTGGTTTCAGAATAGTTAACCAATGGAAAAGAGCTCTATTCAAGTCCTCTGGGTCCCGTTAGTATTACAGAGTTCATACATTTCCAAAGTTGCTTAAGCCATCACTTTATTGCTCCACCCCTTTAGTGAGGTTATTTCATTCATTTGTAATACATTCAGATTATTCTGTCACATTCTTCATTCCATCTTAAAATTCCCAGCATTTAAATACATTTTTTAAAATGTGTATTCATTAAGGTTAGTCTTTAAACTGCAGAGTTCTATAAGTTTTGACAAATGCTTGCAGTCATGAATTCATCATTGCAATGTCATATTGAATAGTTTTTCTGCCCTAGGAAATCTCCTATGCTTCAACTATTCATCTTCCTCCTGATTGTGACAGAATCACTCATGTGTTTACTGACTCGATAGTTTTGTCTTTTCCTGAAATTCATGTAACTGAATTTGGCACTGTGCAGCTTTTTTAGACTGGCATCTCTCACTTAGCAATATGGAGTTACGTTTTGTAATGTCTTTTATGATTTGAAGCATATCTCTTTTATCACTAAATCAAATTCCATTATACGGATGTACTATGATTTGTTATCCATTCACATATCGATGGATACCTTGGTTGCTTCCCGTTTTCAGCAAATACAAATAAGTTGCCAAAAATCCTGTGTCTAGGTTTTCTGTGAACCTAAGTATTCAATCAGCTCAGTTGGGTAAATGTCAAGGAGTCTAATTGTTGGGTTGTAAGAAAGTGCTGTGTTCCAGTATGAGTGTATCATTTTGCATTTCCTCCAAATGAATCAGAGTACCTGTTTTATGCATTATTGTCAGCATTTGGTATTGTTAGCCTTTGGATTTTAGTGATTCTAATAGATATATGGTGGTATTTCATTGTGGTTTTAATTTACATTTTTCTGTTACCAAATGGTCCTGAGCATCTTCTCATTTAATTATTTTAAATCCATATATTTTGATGTTTGTTCAGACTTTTGCCCATTATAAAAATTATTTTTTCTTACTGTTGAGTTCAATTTTAAAAATACTTCGTATGCAAGTATGTTTTCAGATCTGAATTTGTAAATATTTTCTGTCAGTATGCTCATTCATTTTCTTTATTCAATTAAAAGCCTTTTGCAGTGAATAATTTTTAAATTTTAAAAAAGTCAAACAGCAATTGTTATTTGACAGATCACGCTATCAGTGTTGTAATTAAAGCTCATTTTCAAACTAAAGGTCATATAAATTTTATGTTTACTCATGAAATTTTATAATTTTATATTTTACATTTCCATTTCCATTTAGGCCTATGAATCATTTTGAGTTAATTTTTGTAAAAGGTGTAATGTTTACATCTAAGTTCATTGTTGGCATATAAATGTTTAATTGCTTCAATTTGTTTAAAAGACCATTCTTTTTCACTAAATTGCCTTTACTATTTTGTCAAAGATCTGTTGACTATATGAAAGTCTATTTCTATTATCCTTGATGTACTCCATTACTCTATATGCCTATTCTTTGGTCAATATGATGCTATCGAAATTTGATATGGTGAGTCCTCCAAGTCTGGTTTTCTTCCTTAGCCTTGTGTTGGATATTACAGGTCATTGCCTTCTCATATAAATTTAGAATCAATTTTTCAATATTCACAAAATTGCTTACTGGTATTTTGACTGATATTGCAGTCAATACAGATTAGATTGGGAAGAACTGACATCTTGTCAATAGTTAAGTTTCTCAATCTACAAATACAGAATATCTTTCAATTTATTTACATATTCTTTTTTTTTCTTTAGTGTTTTACACTTTTCTGCATGTAGGTTCTATACATTTGTGTTATATGTGTACCTAATTACTTCATTTTGGCATGTGTTTTTGAAAATGGCACTGATTTTTCCCTTTAATTTCAAATTCCAGTAGTTTATTTCTTATGTATGGGAAAGCAACTGATTTTTATATACTAGTGATGTGTCATGCAAATACTATGCTCATTTTAACTGATTCCTTATGATTTTTCTACTTAGACTATGGTGTTACTGCAGATAGAGACAATGTTTTTTATTTTTTTATTTTTTAATTTTGCTTTAGGTTCTGGAATACATTGCAGAATGTGCAGGTTTGTTATGTAGGTGTACATGTGCCACGGTGGTTTGCGGCATCCATCAACCTGTCATCTAGGTTTTAAGCTCCCTATGCATTAGGTATTTGTGCTAATGCTCTCCCTCCTCTTCCTTCCCAACCCCCACCTCCCAACAGGCCAGGTGTGTATTGTGTTATTCCCCTCCCTGTGTCCACGTGTTCTCATTGTTCAACTCCCACTTATGTGTGAGAACATGTGGTGTTTTTCTTTTTTTTTTTTCCTCACCCAGGCGGGAGTGCAGTGGTATGAGCTCGGCTCACTGCAACCTCCGCCTCCCGGATTGAAGTGATTCTCCTGCCTCAGCCTTTTGAGTAGCTGGGATTACAGGCACGTGCCACCACGCCCCGCTAATTTTTGTATTTTTAGTAGAGACAGGGTTTCACCATGGTGGTGCGGCTGCTCTGGTACTCTTGACCTCGTGATCAGCCCACCTTGGCCTCCCAAAGTGCTAGGATTACAGGAGTGAGCCACTGCATCCGGCCTGATTTCATATATATATATATATATATATAGAGAGAGAGAGAGAGAGAGAGAGAGAGAGAGAAACTTTTCAGGTATATATTATCAAAATATTTTTTCTGTTGTTTTTTATTTTTTAGCAATATTCTTAAGATTTTTACTTTTGTGAAGTACAAATTATTGATTTTCTTTTCTGTTTTGTGGATTTTGTGTCCTATATTTTAAAAAGTTGCCAAACTGAAGTTGAAAAATATTTTCGCCCATGTTTTCATCCAAATGTTTTATAGTTTTCCTTGTATGTATAGCTGTATCTATGATACATTTCAGTTAATATTTTATTCAATTGTAAGGTATATGTTGAGATGATTTTTTTACTTCTGGCTATAAGATTATTTTATAACCTTTTTAAGTAAATCGATTCTTTTTTATTGAATTCTCTTGACCGTTGTTGACTAGCAATTCATTAATTATGAGTATGTTACATTTCTGTTACCCATATGTCTATGCTTTAGCCATCATGACACAATCTTAATAATTACTTAATAAGTACAAAAAAATCATATGGACTTTGTGATTTCTTTAAATCAAAATTATTTGGCAACCCTACTTTTTTCTACTTATATTTTTTAAAGAGTCTTGGTTTTAACAAAGACTATCGAGATATTTGATTGCCTTGCCTTTTGTAATGTTTTTCATTTTTGCCATGATATACGCATTTTTTAAAAAACAGATTGATGAGTTCTTACACATGTTGGTAGTACACATATACGTTGCAACAAGAAGGCAAGCACTGGTCTGCTCTCTGTCATTATAAATTAGATTGTATTTTCTAGAATTTTATATAATGAAATTGTACTGGATGTACTTTTCTTACAGTTTTTAAAATAAAAACCAGCATAATTGTTTTGAGATTTGTCTTCATTGTTTTTATTATTAGTCCATTCTGTTTCTTTGCTGAGTAGCATTACATTGCACTGGAAAAAAAAAAAAAAAAAAAATTGAGAATGCTTCCAGGTTTTAGCTTTTACATATAACACAGCAATGAACCACAGCTTTGAATGAACATATGTATTTCTTTTTCTTGTGTAAATCCATAGGAATGTAATGGCCAGGTGATTTGGTAAGTGGATGCTTAAATTTTTATGTAATCGTAAAATTGCTATCCAAAGCGTCTATGCAATCATACACAAAACGTACGTATGTTATAATGGTTCCATGTCCTCACTGGCAGTTGGTTAAGAGCATCATTTTACACTTTTACCATTCTATCGGTTGTGTAATGATGATACATTGTTATTTTTTTAAATATCTTAAAGGGTAATTCTATTGAATTAGACTTTGAGTTTTCTTTTTAATTCCAAACATTGGAGATTTTTACATGATTACTTGACCTCTATGTATTTCATATGATAAAGTTTCCATTCAATTGCTGGCTAGGGTTTATATTTAGATTTCATTGATTTTCATGAGGTTTTATGACTTCTTATTGAGGTGCAAAAATTTTAAAATATGTTTTAGATACAGGTCTCATATAACATATATATTTTGCAGATGCTTTCTCCAATTCTGTAAGAATTCTGTTCTCAATTAAGATACTTTTTTTTAAAACGTAGGAAATACATAACTTCATTTCATTTAAACAAAAATGGGAAGAAGAAATATGAACAAGGTCAGCTTGGGCCACATAGTGAGACCCTGTCTCTACAAAATAAATAAATAAATAAATAAATAAATTAGAAGTTTTAAAATGGCCAGCTATGTGGGTGTGTGCCTGTATAATTCCAGATAATCCAGAGGCTGACGTGATGGATTACACACACATGTCACCACATCTGGCTATTTTCTGACCATGCAATACTCATGGTGTATTAGTAGGCTAGAATATAAGTACACAAAATATATTTTATTGTAACATCAAAAAAACATAAGTTTCAATTCCAAACCATCACTCTCTAGTCCAAAGTTCCACAGATCTCCAGGGCAGGGGCAAAATGCTGCCAGTCTCTTTTCTAAAGAATAACAAGAGTGATCTTTGCTCTAGTTCCCAAGAAGTTTCTCATGTCCATCTGAGACCACCTTAGCCTGAACTTTCTTGTCGATATCACTATTAGCATTTTGGTCAAAACCATTCAATAAGTCTCTAGGAAGTTCCAAACTTTCCCACATTTTTCTGTACTCTTCTGAGACCTCCAAACTGTTCCAACCTCTGTCTGTTTCCTAGTTCCAAAGTTGCTTCCACATTTTTGGGTATCCTTATAGCAGTACCCCACTCTACTGCTACCAATATCTGTATTAGTCAGGGTTCTCTAGAGGGACAGGATTAATAAGATAGATTTATATATGAAAGGAAGTTTATTAAGGAGTGTTGACTCTCACGATCACAAGGTGATGTCCCACCATAGGCCATCTGAAAGCGGAGGAGCAAAGAAACCGTCTAAGTCCCCAAACCTCAGGAGTAGGGACGTTAACAGAGCAGCCTTCAGTCTGTGGCCGAAGGCCTGAGAACCCACTGGTGGAAGTCCAAGGATTCCAAAGGAGAAGAAATTGGAGTCCAATGTTTGAGAGCAGGAAGCGCCCAGCATGGGAGAAAGATGAAGGCCGGAACACTCAGCCAGTCTAGTTTTTCCACGTTCCTCTGTCTGCTTTTATCCTAGCCTTGCTGGCAGCTGACTAGATGGTGCCCAGCTAGATTGAGGTTGGGTCTACCTCTCCCAGTGCACTGACTCAAATGTTAATCTCCTTTGGCAACATTATCACAGACACACTAGGAATAATACTTTGCGTCCTTCAATCCAATCAAGTTGACAATATTAACCATCACCTAGGATAATCTAACTTGTCAATATATGAGACTAAAACATATATTTTTTAAAAACTTATATAATGGAGCTAGAGAATATTGTAGAATATTGTAGAGAACATTGTAGAGATGGTTAATTATGCTATCTGATGATATTAGTATAATTGTGTTGACGTACTAATTGAATTTCTGGTATTTATTCTAATGGAGAATGCTTCAGAGAAAATGGTATTCTGAATGTGCAATACATTTGGTCAAACAATAAAGGTGACGATAAAATATTTTGTTCTGAATTTTAAAAGGGCATGATATTTTTAAAGAATTGAAGATAAAATTTTTGGATAAATATTTTCCAAAAAACCCAGGTAAATGATACTGCACACATATAGTTACAAGTATGCTAAATCATATCAGCAGGTTTCTTTTGAAACGATTCCCTGTCAAAGATGAATATTTTTCTAAACAATAATAATAATACAGTTTAACTTAACATACAATTTTTATGTCAATGGTTTTTTAATATATTTACAGAATGTCAAAATACCTTCAAAAGTAGCTGAAGCTGTCTGAGATTTAATGACCATAATTTCCCGTCTGCACTTTTAACGGTTATACTTTTCGAAACTTTTGAGTGTATTCACAGTTGCGTTCTCAGTAACATTGAATATATTGAGTTGATTGAATGTCCAGAGGAACCAATTAAAGGCGGGACATTAATATTAACAGGAATGTTACATAAATGATAAAAATGACTTATTCCCTATTATTTCACATTGGAGGATAGATTGCTTTCCCTCCAGAGCTAAAAGCTTTAATTTTTTTATTTATTTATTGAATTTTCTTTAAAAGTGAGAATAGAATAACTCTACATGTAATCATCGTAGTTGGAAGCAGAAGAAAATGAACCTTCTATAAAGTTATATTTAAGCCATCCATCTTTTAGAATCATGCAGAGAAAGGTTGCCAATGAAAATGCAGTGGAGCTGTATGCTGGAGCCAACATTTACTTCAGAAAGTAACATTTCCTGATTATGCAAGAGCGATTCTGTAGAAGAAATCACACAAAGGGGATTATTCTACCTAATTATGCTGTTTAGATTTTTTATTTGAAATGTGTGATATCTTTGGTTTTTCAGAGAAGAAAACATAGCATGCAATACATAGTATAAATACAAATCTATGTATTTATGTAATTTTAAAAAATATTAAGTTTTTGACACATAAACATTTGTAATTCAAAATAACCATAAAAAAGAAAAAAGTGAGACAAGTAATGCTAGGAAGGTGTGTAACAGACATTTAAATATGTTTCTTAAAACTGAACTAAATATTGAATGAATTAATAGGGGGGCTTGCAATTTCCACCTTGTACTCTTGACCTCAATACACTTATGATTTAATGGAATCAAGAAAATTGATTACTGGCTGTGGTTTATTTTTAGATTATAAAAGAAAACCGTATTTCCCTAATTTATAGCATTATAAGCCTGAGGTGTCATTGGTCCACTATAAAAATTTAAAATATTAATTCATTAAAATAAGGAAAAACCTAAAGAAACTGAAAAGTCCTTTAAAACAACATTAGAATAATATTAGACTGATATGAAATGAAATAAACCAGGAAAAATTCTGATTATTAGCACTAAATATAATTAATGTTATAGCTATATTTCATTTATAATTCACTATTCCTATATTCACTATATATTCCTATATTCACTATATATTCCTATATTCACTATATAAAATAAAATAGTAATAATTTCTATTAAAATGATCAAAGGATGGCAAATTATTTTTTTCTTAATTTTTTTTCCTATTAGATGTAAACAACCTTCAGTTATGTTTCATGACTCTACATGACTTACTACTCCATGGGCCAGCTGGATTTCTCTTCCATCAATAACCATCATCTGTGGTTATAATTAGTACAGCTAGAATGGTTCTCAGAAAAATCTAAACACATTGATTTGACTATATCTTCCCAATTTTACAATGATCTATTCTAAAAAATAATAAAATTACACGTGCACACACACACACACACACTTAGAATAATTATTGCATTTCCTCTGTAGAAAGTGGTCTAAACTTCAGTCTGGTCAGCATAGTGAAACCCCATCTCCACTAAAAATAGAAAAAATTATCTGGGTGTAGTGGTGTGCGCTTGTAATCTTAGCTACTAGGGAGGCTGAGGCAGGAGAATTGGGTGAACCTGGGAGGCGGGGTTGCAGTGGGCAGAGATCACACCATTGCACTGTAGCCCAGGCAACAGTGGAAGGAAGGAAGGAAGGAAGGAAGGAAGGAAGGAAGGAAGGAAGGAAGGAAGGAAGGAAGGAAGGAAGGAAGGAAGGAAGGAAGGAAGGAAGGAAGGAAGGAAGGAAGGGAGGGAGGGAGGGAGGGAGGGAGGGAGGGAGGGAGGGAGGGAGGGAGGGAAAGAAAGAAAGAAAAAAGAAAGTGGTCTAAACTTACTATCTAATAAGATGTTTCTGGGGTTTTAAGTAAACAATTCTTGTTACAAAATCCAGATAATCCTATCAACATGGTGGTGCAGATATCTTTATAAGGTGGTGGCATTATTTGGGGGGGGGGTATAGATGCTCAGAAGAGGAATTACTGAGTCAAGCAATAGTTCTATTATACTTTATTTAGAAACCTCTATACTATTTTCCATAATAGCTATATCAATCTCCATTTCTCCAACTAATATCTATTGACCGTTTTTTATTTCTTTTTCAGAGAAGTATCTATTCAGATCTTTTCCCTATTTTTAAACCAATTACTATTTTTTCCAGTTGAATTTTTATGAATTATTTATACATTTTGAATAGTAACCCATTTTCAGAAACATGGTTCACAAATATTTTATCCCAAACCTTAGGCCATTTCATCTTGTTGATTGTTTTCTTTGCTACACCTTGTCCACATGAACAAGGTTGTAATTCTATTTATTTATTGTTCCTTTTGTGGCCTGAACTTTTGCATGATATTCACAATGTCATCGCCAGGGACAACTCCTGGGAGCTTTTTCTCTATGTCCTCTTTTAAGAACTTTATAGTTTCTCATCTTATATTTAAGTCTTTAACCATTCTAAGCCGATTATTGTGTTTGGTATAAGGTAAGGTGTAAAATTTTAGCCTTTTGCATGTTGAAATCCAGTTTTCTTAGCATTATTTATTAAAGATGCTATCCTTTCTACTTTTAGCCATCTTGGTGCTCTTGTTGAAAATTAGTTGACCATATATGTTTAGATTTATTTCTGGGCTCTTTACTCTGTTCCACGTGTCTATGTGTCTGTTTTATGCCGATAGCATATTATTTTGATGACTATAGATTTGTAATATAATTTTAACTTAGGGGGTGCAATGTCTCCAACTTTTTTTTTTTTTTTTTTTTTTTTTTTTTTTTTTGAGATGGAGTCTCGCTCTGTCACCCAGGCTGGAGTGCCGTGGCGCAATCTCGGCTCACTGCAAGCTCCGCCTCCCGGGATCACGCCATTCTCCTGCCTCAGCCTCCCGAGTAGCTGGGACTACAGGCGCCCGCCACTGCGCCCGGCTAATTTTTTCTGTTTTTAGTAGAGACGGGGTTTCACCATGTTAGCCAGGATGGTCTGGATCTCCTGACCTCGTGATCCGCCCGTCTCGGCCTCCCAAAGTGCTGGGATTACAGGCTTGAGCCACCGCGCCCGGCCTCCAACTTTGTTTTTATTCTTCAGAATTGTTTTGACACTTTGAGGTATTTTTAGTTGTCATAAAAATTTCATGATTTTTTTCCTATTTCTGTGAAGAATACCATTTGGAATTTGATAGGTATTACATTGAATATGTAAATGAAATTATTTTATTCATTCCTTTTTTAGTTAGATTGTTATCTGAGTATTAAAAATCTGCTGATTTTTGTATGTTGGTGTTTTCTCTTGCAACTTTACTTCATTTATTAGTTTTAGCAGTGTTTTTAGTAGAATTTAGTAGTTTTAGCAGTATATTTGTAATTTTTTACTTATAGGATTATGTCATCTGCAAATAGAGATAATTTTACTTCTTCCTTACTGATGTAGATGTCTTTTATTTTTTTCTCACCTGAATGCTCTTGCTCTCACTTCCAGAAGCAGAGTTTTTTCAGTACCAGACAGAAGTGGCCAGAGTGGTCATATTTACTTTGTAACAGTTCACAGTGAAAAAGCTTTCAGCTGTTCTTCATTGATTATGATGTTAGCTACTGATTTTTTATAAATGATCTTTACTATGATGAGAAATTCTTTTATACCTAAGTTTTGAGCGTTTTTATCACAAGAAAACGTTGGAATTTGTTAATTGCTTTTTCCATGTCAATCGAGATGAATTATCTGGCTTTTACTTTTGATTTTGTTAATGTGATGTATCACATTGATTGCTTTGCACATGTTAAACCAACCTTGCAGGCTAGGGATAAATCCCACTTGGTTACAATATAATCTTTTTGACATACTCTTTGATTAAGTTTTCTAATAATTTATTGGGGTTTTTTCATCAGTGATTATCAGACAAATTGACCTGTAGTTTTTTTTCTTGCAGTATTGCTATCTGGCTTGGGTATCAAGGTGATGCTGGCCTCATAAAATGTGTTTGAAAGTTTTTCCCATAGATCTATTCTTTGAAGTGTTCACAAAGCATGAGTATCAATTTTTCTTCAAATATTTGATACTTCAGCTGTGAAGGCATCTGGTCTAGGGATTTTCTTTTTTTGGAAGTTTTTAATTACTTCTTCAATTTATTTATTTGCTATTGGTCTATTGAGGCTTTCTATGTATTCCTGACTCAAATTTGGTAAAATGTATTTTTCTAGAAATTTGTCTATTTTCTTTAGATGATACAATATATCAACTTATAATTGTTCATAACAGTTCCCTATGATTATTTTTATTTCTGATGTGTCTCTTGTAATTTCTTCACTTTCATTTTTGGTATTTATTTAAGTCATTTCTCTCTCTTTTTTTTTTTAGGCCATCTAAGGGCCTGCTAATCTTGTTTATTTTATTAGACTCAGTTATATTGACTCCTTCTATGGTTTTTTGGGTCTCTATTTGACTTATTTACATTTTGATTTTTACTATTTTCTTTTATCTGCAAAATTTGAGATTTGTTTGTTCTTTTCTGTTCCTTAAGTTATAATGTTAGACAATTTAGTTGGGATCTTTCTTCATTTTTAACGTACGTATTTATTGCTATTAACTTTCTTCTTAAAACTGCTTTTACTGAGTCTCTTAGGTTGTGGTATGTTGTGTCTTCACTCTCTTCTCTCTGAAGAGAGTGTCTGAAGATATTTTTAGATTTTCTTTTTGATTTATTATTTGACCCATTGATTGTTCAGGAACATATTGTTTAATTTCCACATAATTATGAATGTTTAAGATATTGCCTGTTATTGAGTTCTAGTTTCATACCATTGTTGTCAGAAAAGATACTATCATATCAATTTTATTAAATTTATTAAGACTTATTTTGTTGCCTAATATGTCATCTATTCTGGAAAATTTTCTATGTGTGCTGGAAAAAATGTGTATTCTGTTACTGTTTAATGAAAAGTTCTCTATTTGTCTCTTTGGTCCATTTGATGAAAGATGAAATTTAAAGTCCAGTATTTCCTTATTAATTTTCTGTCTGATTGAACTATCCATTGTTGAAAATGCAGTATTGAAATTCCTACTATTATTTGCTTTGTCTATTTAGTTGATTCAATATTTGGTGCATATATACACTTACAGTGGTTAGGTCCCTTTGGTGAATTGAAATCTTTATTATTAAATAATAACCTCCCTGTCTCTTGTGACAGTTTTTGACTTGAAATCTACAGAAGTATAGACAACACTGCTGATGTGGTTTGGCTGTGTCGCCACCCAAATCTCATCTTGAATTATAACTCCCACAATTCTCATGTGTCATGGAAGCAACCTGGTGGGAGGTGACTGAATTATAGGGGCAGGTCTTTCTGTGCTGCTCTCATGATAGTGAATGAGTCTCACGAGAGCTGATGGTTTTGAAAAATGAGAATGTGCCTGTACAAACTCTCTTCTCTTGTCTGCTGCCATGTGAGACGTGCTTTTCTCCTTCCATCATGATTGTGACACCTCCCTAGCCATGTGGAACTTTGAGCCCAATAAACTTCTTTCTTTTGTAAATTGCCCAGTCTCAGTTATGTCTTTATCAGCAGCATGAAAACGGACTAATACGCCTGCTCTCTTTTGGTTATCATTTTCATGGAATATGTCCTTTTATCATTATTTTCAGCCCATGTGTGTCCTTAAAGCTCAAGTAGGTCTCTTGTAGCCAGCATATAGGAGAATCTTGTTTTTATAATTCAGTAAGCTGCTCTGGCTTTATTTATTTAATTTATTTTTTGAGATGAAGTCTTGCTCTGTCACCCAGGATGGAGTGCAGTGGCACAATCTCATCTCACTGCAACCTCTGCCTCCTGGTTTCAAGTGATTCTCCTGCCTCAGCCTCTTGAGTAGCTGGGACTGCAGGCATGTGCCACCACACCCAGCTGATTTTTGTATTTTTAGTAGAAACTGAGTTTCACCAAGTTGGCCAAGTTGGTCCTGAACTTCGGACCTCAAATGATCTGCCTGCCTCAGCCAACCAAAGTGCTTAGATTACAGGCTTGAGCCACCATGCGTGGGTGCTCTGGCTTTAGAATAAATAACTTGATAAATTCACATTCAAAGCTATTATTGATAGAAAAGGGATTATTACCATCATTTTGATA